>NC_090879.1:7099116-7101616 GCF_036669935.1 Montipora foliosa
AATGATGTAAAATAACAAGATGTGTTTCAAGCTCTAAGTTTCATGTGCAAAATTGGACAGATGAGTGGTAAACATTACTTTAAAAGAAAATCAACCAATAATTCCCTGATATTCTTGAACTTTACTAACCATGTCTACAAAACAACAAAAATATAAGTCTGGCATCCTTTATGTTTAGATCAATTTTACACTGGTCCACTGTCCTCTCAATTGTATTCATGGATTTGAACACTGACAAGCAAGACTGTGAAAGGAACATAAACAAGACATGTACTGTTTATTATCAAAAGACAGATCACATTACACTTTGGTTATGTATGTTAAATTTCATAACTCCACATGGTATTCACTTTCACTTCCTTAGCTAACCCCATACCACCTACCCTGCGAGCAGAGGCCCTTCGATCTTCCTAGATAAGTCGGGAAGAGGAAGGGACCTCTGCCAGCCGGCTCGACATTTCGTGTTGAGCATGCGTTAAAAATTCAAACCTAACGTATTCGGGAGTCAGTCACGCCTGACTAGTAACCGCAAAACCACAAAACCAAAACAAACAGTAACGGATATTTTCGAACAACTCTGGCAAACACACGACAACCAAGGAATCATTTCCTCAAGATAGTTCAAGTTTTTAAATTGCCATTTTAATTTTTACTGAAAAAATTAATAGGTTTCTCAATTCTGGTAAACTAGCTTCTGTGACCGACATACGGAAAAATTCTCATGGGAATTTAGAGAGTTAAAAAATTGTCACGCTGTTGTAAATTTAAAAAATATTGATGACGCGTGGCGATTGGTCATGCGCACAAATAAAAAAAAACAGGTTTGGCAAGTTGAAACTGGACTGACTCATCCGTTTCTTTGGATGAACGGCAAATCAAAGAAAGTCGAGCCGGCTGGCAAAGGTCCCTTCCTCTTCCCGACTTATCTAGGAAGATCGAAGGGCCTCTGCTCGCAGGGTACATACCACCCAACCCCACTGGTTTCACGTGCACAGTCTTACCAAAGACCCCTTCTTTCCCCACTCATAATTATGATTAGACTCCTCTAGATATCTTGGATAAGTTCCCAAAGTTTTGCCTTTCTGTTAAGGCCTGAACTGAGCAGAAACCTTAATTTTAATTACCACATTTCAGTCATGCAAAAGAATTGTGCTGTCAAAATGTCTCTGACCTTCATGCTAATCTTGCACTTGAGTAAATCTTCCTCTTGGGAATCCTCAGGCAGATCATTTGCACCATCGTCATAACTTATGAAGAAGTTCTCATTGAACAGGAAGCAGGCATATGCTGAACGAGATGAGTTGACAGTCCTTAGAGCGAGCTGGTATAAATGATTAAGGTATTAATACTGTTGGGTTTCGGATAGTGGAGAATAAACATTTTCCTGAGGGTGGGGGGGGAGGGGGGTGTATAAATTCATTTAGCTTCATTTGCTTACCCCTTGCGACAAGGCTTCTAAATAAAGTTCATCACCGATTCTTGATAAACAATGGATCGCTTTGGCGAATACTGAGCACAGAGAATAAGGTATTAGACGATGAACTACAGCGTAACCCTTTCACTGACAAAAACAAATGTAGACACATTAACTTGCATTTGACAGATCTTCCGGGAATCACACAGCGCATCTTAGGAGTTCACATCAGGCCTTTTGTCTTAGATTCCTGAAGCCATAGGGCTGTACAGCTTACCAAAACACAACTATTGCTTTCCTATTACCCATTTTGCTCTCTGTGTGGTACCACAATTCACAACTTCACGGATTTATCCCAAGAAACAAACGAAGACCTGTATAATTCCTCCAAAATTCACAATGGCGCCAAATTATGCTCTGTTGTGGAATCCGCTGATACAAGAGACAGCTGGCTCGTTTGTAAAACACACAACATGGCGTCCTCAACAACGGGATTTCCGTCTTGGTTACTACTTTCAAAAGAAGATATTATAAAATCAAACGAGTGGAAAGACTTAACATCAGAGCTTTTCGATGCACTAAAACAGCAGCTTACTGAAAGTCGCGTTTCTTACTTCTCTGATCTCACAGATTCGGAGAAAATCTTGTTTCTTGATCGTGCTGCCAGGCTCGTACGTAATGGTTCGTCGTACAAAAGTCTTTTGCTTAGGGTATCCGGCGTTCTTGATCGAAATCTAAACGAAGACGTCGTGAAAACTCTTGTTGATCCATCAAATAAATATACAAAGACACAGCTGCTTTTAGAACAAGCCTCCGAAGCCTCCATCAAGTTTTTGCAGAGATGGCCCGATTTAAGGATAAAGTTGTACGCCTGTATAAATCATCCTTTGCCTAACAACTTGCGAAAAGCGGTGTGGAAAATGTGTTTAGCTGATCCAAATGTACGTCGAGAATTTTTGGACAGAGTGTTGAAAAACAAAAGAGACAAAGGGTCTGCACACGATGCATCCATTGGCCAGAAGTGCCATGCATTCTTATCTTCAGAAGCAGCTTTACGTGAACTTTCATCGGCTCGCCCTGCTGTGG
>NC_090879.1:7106616-7154116 GCF_036669935.1 Montipora foliosa
GTAGGGTACGGCTACACGTAGGCTAATTAAAATTAAACAATTTATTGTCTCAATACGTGCTTGGCATTGCTGGACAAGTATAAATAAATCCTTTTTTAAGAAAGAAGTGATTGTGGTATAAGGTTTTGTTTTGGCTACTCTAGGATAGGAGTAATTTGGGGAGTTTACTCTAGTATAGGGTAGCAAAATCTAGCTGAAACTAGCTCTGGTATAGGTTAAGGGTTCCATGGTCCCAGCGGCACATCACCCCCCCCCCCCCCATCCGGGTTCAAAGGTTGGATAGCACTATCCGCCGGATAAGTAATAGTGAAACCAATGGATAGTGATTTATCCGGTGGTGCTTAGTGTTATCCACCTTTTGAACAACAGGGGCCAGATGTCTACCATAAGATACGGCAGCCATTTTCATTTTCATTTCTATTGTTTCAAATAGCTCTTATGGATGCCCAGGGGGCAAATACATATTAATTTGTCCCCTTGGTATCCCATAATGTCTTTTGGAACAATAGAAATCAAAATGGCCGCCGTATCTGCAAAAAGGTCTAGTCCAGATAAGTGCAATGGATCGCTTCTCCATTTCGTCTTTTTGGGTGAACTTGGGAAAAGAAGGTTCTCTCTCGCACCTTTTTTGCTGTATTAATTTCATGGTAGTGTTCTGTCTCAAATTCGCTTGTAGGAATTGCCACTTTTTCTGCTGGATTCTCAACTTTGTTACGTAAACGATGAAAATGCCATGGTCTTTCATTGATGGCACGTCTATGCCTTTTGGATGTATACACATTGGTTCTTTTCGCGTTAATTTCTTTATCTTCGAGACCCCACAAGAAATTTAAAATTTTTGAACGTGCAGACTGAGTCGGTTCCTAAGCCTGACACGAATCGCTTTTCCTTATAGGGAACACCATATTTTTTAGTATTTTCTTTAAGCTTGTAGCGATGTTTCTCCGTGACGTCACCCATTGTTATTAATATGCAAACCAGAACCTGATTGGCTGTTGAAACAATGATTTCGTTTGTTCAGTGGTTGGCAAATGTGATGACGTCAGTGTTTGTAAACAAGAAATATCGCTGTAGTTTTCTTTCTGATTACCGTGTTTGCCGGTTTAGGCATTCCAAACAGTCAGAAAATTGACACTACTTTCCTTAGCCTGCTTGCTGTCGGTAGATGTTGTTATCGCGAAAAATGGTTACTTCCACGAATACATGCATCTGATTTTGGATTGTCGTGTTTTGTAATTCCTTAGGTTTTCTGTCTCTTGATGTGGTTTGTTATATCTGGGATCAATTCATTTTGAGCATCAAGCTTAGGTCCTTCCACTGCATCGCCATGTTCTCTTCTGTCATGTTGATGCTGTTGCGAGAGCCACTTCTCAGATGCAGAAACGTAAGTATCCGTTTAACGGGTGTGAGTGAAATTAAGTTTTATCAGAAGCGTTTCACATATGACGCCTAGTCTTGGAATCGAACCCAGGCCACATTGGTGGGAGGCGAGTGCTCTCATCACTGCGCAGGGCTAATCATCAGGGCTCAGGGCTAATAAAAAAAATTTAGGGCTTCCATGACATGAGCGGAACCCACGCAAGCTTTGTCGATTCTCGGTGTGTGTAATTGATATACATACTCATGTCTCACTAAGTCGTTTCTGTGCTAAGATCGATGCTGGATAGGGTGTTGGAGATTTCTACCACAAATCCTAGGTGAATTACAAATACTGTAAGCAAATCTCAAATTCCTTTCACCAGGTCAGAGAGGTTGAGGATGTTTTACTTTTGGAAAGCAAAAAATTAAACGTTCGAGATTTTCAACGCCTGGTAAGTCATCAGTACCGCTTATTTCCTTGAAATTTATTCCATGCACTGCGGACATGTCTCTGTACACAAATCCGTTGAATGCATTTTTAGATTGACCATCATTTCATGGAAGACTGGAGAAAGGAAATCAAGCAAGAGATTCATGAAACGGAGTTACCACTTGTTGATCCCGTAGCAAGTAGGTGAAAATGAGCACCAAGAGAATATAAGGAAAGAGAACGAATCCGTAAATCTATTTTTAGATCGCGCCCGTACTGCGAAGGTTATTTTTATCTGTTGTTAGTATATACTAAGACAGTGGATAGCGTTGAAGGCACGCTTTGATTGGCTACTCAGATTTTATTTGATTTGTTCGACCTCGGATATTGCGTTCCTAGCTTTCTGATGGGTTCGCTCAATCTCGGTTATCAGCTCATATGCCGTATGACCTAATGGTAAAGGTAATGAATTTTCCCGCGCTTTGTGCCGGCTACGTGTAATTACTTCGAGTTTTGATTGGTTTACTGGATTGTCTTCGTCCATTTTGATTGGCCAAAGAAAACTCCATTAAAAAACCGCTCTGACTAACGCGCGCTCAATGCGCGCTCGTGGAATAATTGTTTACTATTCGCCTCCGAGCAACTCGCGAGGAATTTGCGCCCCAAAATTCTGTAATCGTTGCAGGAGGAAATGATTTAAAATCATCTTTTTGTGCTATATTATCTCACTGTTTAAGTATATAGTAAAACAACTATTCACCTCAGTGTTAGTGGCTAGTTGTTTACACTAATTAATTTCGTCTGAATATGAGTTATTTGCTCTCTGATCTCACATCCTCTTGTTTTGGGAGAGGAAATTTAGTGTTTGATTAAGACTTGGTTGTAACAGTGATTTTCTAGTCTAGGTAAGACTTGCGCGAAAGAGGAAACTTCGCGTGGAACTTTGCGTGCCGCCCTCTTACCGCGCGCGTCTCGTACTCGTACCCATTAATTTAAATGCCATGCTCTTTCAAAAAAAAGGTCCCCGCTGAAGAAAGTCAAAGAATTTTCATGCTACCCTTCGTGCTTTATTATTGGCGCATGGTTTTCACGCAAAACATAGTCGCGAATTCAAAGTTTGCATCATGTTCATGTTTAGCGGTTGGTGGGTCAGTACAACCCTGGGCTATGTGGTTCCATGATCAGCCTCCCAACCGGCAGCGGGTTGAAGACAGGCAGCAGACTCGCGAGGAGAGAGAGGAAGAAAGGAGGCGAAAATTGATGGAGCAGCAAAGGGAGGAAGCTCGGAGAAAGAGAGAGGAGGAAGAACAGATACGGCGCCGAGAACAAGAGATGAGGAGAAAGTTTCAAATAGAAAAACGGAAAGAAAGTGAACAGATCGCAGCACTTGAAATAGAGCTGGAACGTGAAAGAACACAACGAGCATCAGCGGAGAAACGGAAGGATGAAGTGATCGCGAGACTGCAGGCGGAACTTGCAAGATATCGAGCGCCGTCGGCTCATACCCCTGCGAGTATTCCTCCTTCGTCAAATCACTCTGTTCCTTCTGTACGGGAGCCGACTCAAATGGAACCCACTTCACAGCCTTCTATAAGTCCACGCCAAGACGCACAGGAGCTTTTAAGGGATTTATTGAGGGGAACATTGCGCAGTCTAGATTTGGGTAAGAAAAAAATGTATCCTGTGTCTTTTTTATCTACTGGGACTGTCAAATATGCCAAAAAAAGAGAGAGTACAGTGGCCCAGAGAGGCTGTAGTCGATCACTGTCATTCAGTTATCAAAATGGGGACTTAAAGGACGGTGCCTACTATTGTTACTGCGCATACGTTCTGCGCATCTCGAGATACTCGGATTTCCTATCAGTGATGCTTACTAATACAGGGATATTTTTGCGCGGTTTAAAACTATCCGGAGAAAGTACATCTTAGTAAGTACTCTTGGTATCCAAAAAGAAAATTGGGGGTAACCATGCATTTTTGAGAGATAATTGAGCTTCAATTTGAGAAAGAACGTCATACATTGCTTTGTATTTTAAAGCTTTTTACAAATATTATTCATCAATTATCTTTGAAAAATGCGTGGTTACCCCCAATTTTCTTTTTGGATTTCAATAACACTTGTTAATTAAGATCTCCATTTCCTGCATAATCACACATCAGGGAAAAAATATCTTTAATTAGTAGGCACCGTCCTTAAATTGTGATTGAGATTAAATTTAAGTCAAGTTTGAGAGACAATATTATCTACTAAATACTTTCTACTAAATATTTTCTACTAAATACCGTAAAACCTTGGCCTAAACAAAGTCGTAGGAGGCGCAGGCTATTGTCCTAACAAACTAGAACTCGCAGAAGATGCATTTGACGAGTGCGCACGAAGCCCTGAACAGAAACGCTCGAGCGCAGGGCGCGTTTTCATTTAACTAACTTCGCTAAAAGTATTGTGAGCAATAAAAGCCAATCGGTAAGCGTTGTTATGCCGAACCAAAGTAGCTCCAAAGTTTCTTTTCGTTAACCAGTAGCAAACCACTTCACTGATGTCCAGGATCGACCCTAATTAGATGCACGCCCAATTTTGACATCCAACTCAAAGTGTCCCTTTTAAGTCAAAGCATTTCCGACCTATTTCTAACACAAAATGGTTTAAGTAAAGGTTAGCGTTATTGTTAGGTCACGGGAAAAGCAGCTGTTTATCGTTATTTGAGAAGCGGCATTTGTGGGACGCTTCGTGGCGCTTATTGAAATTCGCGTGCATTTTCTGGACCACTGAGGAGCACCGATAATTGAAATTGCCATTTTATTTGTTTGAAAGTCACACCGGCGTTTACTAACCAAAGTCTCCTTTCGGATTGATTAACTCTGGTTGCTTTTTGTACTCAGTGGGTCATGGACCAAATGAACAGCGGACGCATTTAGATATCATGACGAGAAAAGCTTTAGTGACAAACTCTCAAGACTATAAACAAGCGGAGATGGAGCTTTTTGGCCGGGAACTTGATACGGAAGATTGGGACACAATGGAGGAAGAGGAACGATCGGAGAAAACTGGGAGACTGGTCACGAGGATAAAAGAAAAACGAAAGGAACGATTCAACGAAACGGAATCGCAATGATAGGAAAAAAATGAATGACCAACAGTTTGATTATTTCAAGTGAAAGTGGTCATCGCAGTTAATGAAACAACCGAAGTAGTTGCAAGCCTGAGAAAATCCAGGCTTGAACGAGGTCGAACCAGGAACTCATCAAGAGGAGCCTCTCTTTCCACTAAAATACCTTGAGTCAACACTTTCCCAAGTAAAGTTATTTTTAGGAACAGGTTTCTACCTCGAAAATTATCATATTTCCCTTGAGGCTGAGATAGCTTTGTTTTGATTGGCTCTCAGTTGCAACACTGGGCGTGCTGAATCTCCCAAGGGAGATTGGATTTTGCAACAGTGTTCGTGCTGGATCTCCCAAGGGAGGCGATCTATAAATAAGTTTTTCACGCGAAAAGTATCATATTTTCCTTGAGGCTGAGATAGCTTTGTTTTGATTGGCTCGCAGTTGCCACAGTGGGCGTGCTGAATCTCCCAAGGGAGATTGGATTTTTCAACAGTGTTCGTGCTGAATCTCCCAAGGAAGGCGATCTAGAAGTAAGTCTTTCCCGCGAAAAGTATCATATTTTTCTTGAGGCTGAGATAGCTTTGTTTTGATTGGCTCTCAGTTGCAACACTGGGCGTGCTGAATCTCCCAAGGGACATTGGATTTTGCAAGAGTGGTCGTGCTGAATCTCCCAAGGGAGGCGATCTATAAACAAGTTTTTCCCGCGAAAAGTATCATATTTTCCTTGAGGCTGAGATAGCTTTGTTTTGATTGGCTCGCAGTTACAACAGTGTTCGTGCTGAATCTCCTAAGGAAGGCGATCTATGAATACGTTTTTCCCGTGTCAAGTATCATATTTCCCTTGACCCTGAGATAGGGTTGACCCCTAGGCCAAGTATAGGAGATAGGGGCTCCTCTTGATCAGCTCGTAGTCGAACCCAGGGGTGTGCAGCAGCTCCACCATCTGGGAGCTGGCCACTTGCAAGTTCTTATTGTATCCTGTAATACATTGTGTAAGTGAATGTGTGATTAACTACTTAATAATAACCGAGAGTGAGGTCTCAAAGTGAGGGCTTGCCGTATTGACCGAGCGATAGCAAGGTCAATACATCTAGGCCGAGGTTTGAAATTTTGCTGTAACGAACGAACGAACGGTCAAGGTCATTAATTTGTTTAGTATGTGGCTAACAGAACGATTCTAAAGAAGAAAAAAACGAATTAATATAATATAATCCATATATAATCGGCCCGTGGGCATTACATATGGGTTATTGACCAAGCGTGAGGTCAAGATGGCTGAATATTGACCAAGTTCTTTGTTTGTGTGTTTATGGACCGAGACGAAGTCGAGGTCCATAAACTCGCAAAAAAAGAACGAGGCCAATATCCAGCCATCTTGACCGAACAAGCTTGGTCAATAAAGGATTTATTATATGACTTAAAACACCAAAAAAATGATCTTTGATCTTGCGGGACCAAGCGAGAAATCCCGAGCGGGCAAGCTCCATCTTGCCCGCTCAGGTAGGCAATCACAGCGCGCGATTTGGTTTATCTTGCCCGCTCACGGAGTTAATCATAAGTATGGGTTATTGACCAAGCGTGAGGTCAAGATGACTGGATATTGGCCAAGTTCTTTTTTTGCGTGTTTATGGACCGAGACGAAGTCGAGGTCCATAAACACGCAAAAAAAGAACGAGGCCAATATCCAGTCATCTTGACCGAACAATCTTGGTCAATAAAGGATTTATTATATGACTTAAAACACCAAAAAATGATCTTTGATCTTGCGGGACCAAGCGAGAAATCCCGAGCGGGCAGTATCGCTCCATCTTGCCCGCTCGGGTAGCCAATCAGAGCGCGCGATTTGGTTCATCTTGCCCGCTCACGGAGCTAGTCATATAATAAGTGAGATTAATGCCCTGGCGCTTAGCTGCTCTTAGCCAATCACAGCTCCCGTTATATCTGCCAGAAACACTAGCCATATAATAAAGTGGATATATAAAACTTCATATATTAGGGACCGAACGATAGGACGACGACGACGACGGCTACGAAAACGTCACTAAACAATGGACTCAATGAACTAAAACAAAGGCTCAGCGCGCCCTGCACGTGCGTTTTGCATTTTGATATATTTCTTTGCCGTCCTCGTCGTGACAACAGGGAGCTTAAGCAACGACAACCGCGACGGCAACGAGAACGTCACAAATTTGCATATTTAGTAGGCAAAAACAATAGCTTTGCACACCCTGCACGTGCGTTTTTCACTTTTGTCCATTTCTTTGCCGTCGTCAGCAAAACTACAACGTGAAATAGCCAAATTTGAGGTTTTATGGACAACGCCATTACTTGAGGATAAATTTTCATTTTCTGCTCTAAATTGAGCGCCGTTCCTACCAGCGTCATTTTTGAGGAACTACCACACCCCCGTCATGTTAAAAAAGTTGAAATAGTAACGAAGCGATTACAATAACGCGAATTTATATTTTGAGATGACGTTCTCGTTGCCGTCGCCGTTGTCGTTGCTTGAGCTCCCTAACGACGTGAATTGACTAAATTTGAGATTGTGTAGAGGACGTGAGAACCTGACGATATATTTTTAATTTGCTTCCCAACCAACCACACCGTTCACGGCAATTTTCATTCCCGCAATGTTGATAAACACTAATCATCCCGAACGACTTGTAGTTATCACGAAATTATTACAATATTGGGAAATAATATTTTTAGACAACGTTCTCGTTGGCGGCGTCGTCGTCCTTGCGTAAGGTCCCTCATTAGGGAACTTAAGCAACGACGACGGCGACGGCAACGAGAACGTCATCTCAAAAAAAAAATTCATGTTAAGGTAATCACTTCGTGATTATTTCAACCTTTTTTAATATCGCCAGGGTGTGGTAGTTTCTCAAAAATGATACTGGTCGGAACGGCGCGTAATTTAGGGAAGAGAATGAAGATTTATCCTCAAGTGCTGACTTTTGTCATTAAACCTCAAATTTGGCTATTTTACGTTGTAGTTTTGCTGACGACGGCAAAGAAATGGACAAAAGTGAAAACGCACGTGCAGGGCGTGCGAAGTTATTGTTTTTTCCCGCCAAATATGCAAACTTGTGACGTTCTCGTTGCCGTCACCGTTGCTTAAGCTCCCTATTCACTATCACAGTTCGACAAGATTGAATTAGATAAGAGTGTTGTTATGGCGTGGGTGTGCTCCTCAGCATAGTCACAAAGTCACAAATGAATCTATTTTTAGAATACCCTTTCCCAGAAAAATTAGTTATGTCGCTGAAAAGACATGGCAGAAGCAGTCACGCATGACATGGCTTCTCCTGATTGGTTTAATAAGTCCATTTGTTACTGTGCTGGGTCAAGACCGTAAATAGAAACACCCTTATCTAATTCGCTCTCGAGTTTGAATATTTCGAGGAAATGATTGCCCGTTCATCCAAGGGTTTTGGTACAATAAATTCGAGTCGCTCAACAGAAAATGTGACTGTGTTGGATATTGGAGGTTTCCGCATTGGACACAATTTATTGCGTCATCGTTGCATTTGTAGAAAAATGTGTCGATATTTACAAGCAATGACATATAAAAATAAAGCTTTAAAACATATTATGTATAGTTAATATGAGTTTTTTTTGTAAACTTAAGATTACTTCTTCTCCAAAAGAAATTCACACGATTGCCGCCTACGGGCAGCTTTCATCGCTCGAAGAAGATCTGCTTCCTCTTGTGGGGTATGGCATTGTTCGGTGCATGCGCAATGACTGGTAAGTTCGCTGACCATACCCGGGGCTCGTGGGTGATGTTGGTGACATTGGGGTAGGACCCACGTGGCCCAACATTTGGGGCATCATTGGGAGGTACCCTCCTGGTGGGGAATTACTGGGAAGGTTCCTTGGTATGTGAGTCAAAGGTGCTGCTCTGCTGTCGTATGGACCTAAAATCAGAAAAAATAAAAAGAATCGGCATATTCCAGTGTGGAGCGTAGGTCTTACATTAAAATAACACACAAACAGTGGTGACAAACATCAGACATACACGCATCATTTGAAATTATCTTCTACTTGACGTTTCGTATGCCTCTGCATACATCTTCAGCAGTGACGGTTAATCAGTACAAAATTGGAGTTTAAATATACACCGCTGTTTGTGTGTTATTTCTGGTAAAACTGAAATGGCCAAAGAAAAAGAGTGCTTACACTAAAAGCATTGGAAAAAAAGGGTTTCTTGAGGGTTATCGACCTTTAGCCACGGCGACAAAGTGCTTCGTTGTATAGTTGTATAGTCTTTGTACTGAAAGTCTAGTGGCAATCACATGATGTAAAATTAGGCTCATCTCCGGTGTAATAACAAACCATTTTCCATGTTTCAAGGAACATTTTTTTTCCTGCAGGGGGGTGGGGGAGCAGGGTTGGCTTCGTGGTGATAGCACTCGTTTACCACCAGTTTGGCCCGGGTTCAATTTCCACTCGCACAAATCTTGTTAGTTTAAGCCTGTTCGTAGACAAAGCTAGTTGGGATTAACCCAACTTCGTTCCCAGGGTCTCCATTGTCGTTATCGACGAAGAGACCCTGGGAATGAGGTTGGGATTAACCGCCTACTACTGGTTGGCTCAATTGGTTGAGTATCGGACTACCGTGCGGAAGACTGGCCGGATCAGGGGCACGTTTCTCAAAAGTCCCGAAACTTTACGGGCCATTTTCGCGTGTCACAATTCTCCCTGTATCTCAAGAACGGAGAGGATTTAATTCGTCAAACTTCAGTCAGTTTGCTTTTTGTTACCTTCAAAACGTGTCTAAAAATGGGCTTTTCTGACGGTTGGTAGGTTCACAAATGATTTTTCGGGCCTGAAAAGTTTTCTGGACTTTCGAGAAAAGGGTCCCAGCACTCAGCGTCACTGAGAAGAAAATGCTGCCTTGTAATTGCATCCGCAAATAGTTAGACTTTCAAGTTTTCTCGGCTAAGGAATATAAACCGTTTGGGCCCGTCTCGCAACCCTTCATAAATCCTGTGGGACGTAGAGATGCCACACACGAGTCGAAAAGTGCAAGGTGGACTTCCCGGTGTTGTGTTCTGGTCTGATAGCTACGGGTTTGTAAATTGGAAGTGGCTTCACGAGTGACCATTCTCAATCCCATAACACCAACCAGGTGTGGCCATCACGTCACGCGTGCGCACGACCATTTCAGCCTCGGTCTGTAAAAACGTCGTTCGATAAATACAATGAAGTTGTACGGTCCTAGTCATGGGTTCCTGGTTTTCACAAATGGAAACCAAGACAGATATGCCGATTTTGAAACCCGTATTTCTCGAAGTTGTTAAAGAAACGCCCCTAGGAACATTTTTCCTCACCTGGATAAGTGAATGCTGGACTCATAGCAGGAGGCATTGGCCTGGGAGCCTGGGGTCGAGAAACTTGGACTTCATTTCTTGGAGACACCATGTCTCCATGTAACCTAGCACGAGCTGTCGCAGCTATTTCTCCTTGATCAAGTTGCTTCATCACTTCCATAACGCTGTTGGGTCAAAGAGAAAAAAACACCAGAGCGGTTTTCGCTTTCAACAAGAAAATCAGAATCCCTTTTGCTTCGAAATATCAAGATTTGTATACAGTAAAAAAATATTTTAAAAATCTCCTAGTTTCTTTGTGAAAAGCGCTTTTCACTTAAGAATGCGTAGTAGCTTCGCGCCATATTTCATCCATCAGTGAGAAATGTGTTTGTCTGTGATCTGCCCGCATACGTTTTTCCGTGCTTAGTTCTGGCTGCATGCATATGTGTTACGCCATGACTGGCTCATTTAATTGACTACGTTTGTTGTGATTGGCCAAATGAAAAACGTTTGTTTTCCATTCGCGACTCCCCAAAAGAGCGCGAAAATAGACGTTATTCGTAAATGGCGGTCAATTTATAGTTGCACATGAACTGAAGAGTAATAAAAGAGGCGCCATTTATGAATAAGTCTATAACCTACCAGTCATCAGGGTCACAATCTCGGAATCCTTTGGCAAATGGGTTACTTGCAATCTTGAGCTGTGTAATCTGAAGCGAAATAAGAAATGATGTTGATTATTTAAAAAAAATTCTCATTGAATTGACGTCTGTAGCTTTGCGACCTTTGCTAAAAACGACGGCTCATTGGAAATAGTTTTTTGGCCTTCCCAATCTCAATCGCAAGAAATCTCTGTAACAGAGATGTTAAGCCGGAAAAGGAGGAGGTTGGTCCTAAATAAATTAAACTTTTCAAGCAATATAGCGATATTCACTCTTTATGAACAATTTTGCCAAGCACAGAACAAAAGAACCTTTGTTTCGACGGCCAATAGATCTCTGGTTGGCACATTAATAGGTGACGTAACAGTATCGCCATTCTTTGAATTGGATTAGTCAGGTTAACGAGGAACAGAATTGAATGAAATTCATTGATTCCTGATGATCATAAAAACTGAATAATCTCTGTGGGGAAAGAGGACTGTCTATGTGCGACCAAAGAAGTTCTCGACGACAAACGCTTGCCAAACAGGCAAAGGACATAAAAAAGGGTGGGGAGGCTGGGGCGAAAACTGCATTATTAACTTCCTCCGTTTGTTTTAGTTTAATGATTCATTCACGAGGGTTTTATCTTAAGTAGGATTAGCCGGCCATACTTAGTTATCTTCAAGTGTTTATTTGAGCAGGAAAATCTATTAGCTTACCAACTCACTCTAACTCAGTTTATTGTACATTTTGAGAATGTCAAGTGCTTGTCGTGATTGGCAAGGACGATGTAATCAGAGAATGCGAATTAATTAGGCTAGTGAAAAAAGTAATTAAAATTGTAGAATGCAAGTTGTTTTGCTGTACCAGATATGTAAAATATGAGGGGTGACATCTGATATTCCGACCAAAGTCTGTGGTGATTACTATTTTTGCTTCGGAAAGCTGAATTTTTAGTTTTATTGTGTTGCTTGTTTCGTGCTAGCGATGGACGCCGACGACGATACCCACGGTTAAACGAATGAGAGTATTATTGATGAGTACTGTAATTTATTTAAGGACGGCAAAACTCTGAATCACACAAAGTTCAACAATGCACAGACTAGGAATATGTTTATCGAGAAAAAGTTTTCATAGATTTATATCTGGGCAAAACTGCAGTGTATGAGGAATGTTAACATTTGAAAGAGATGCATCATGTACCTCAATCTTAAAAAAGCCGCGGTCCCATTGATGGATTAACCTCTTCAGTTTCTAATCCAATAACGTCGGTCTTGATTGATGGAATGTCATATGTTGCAAAACTCTTATCTGTTTGAAGTCTGAGTATTCACGAGAAAGCTACTGATTAGCCGTGCATCAAAAAGCAACGTTTTCTCTTAAAAGCCCAAATTTAGAAAACTATTTCTTAAATTAATTGCAGGTGTGCTTCAGAGAATCCGTCATCGATCGTGTTTTTATCTCCCTGGGAGTTGCCTCGGGCCAAAACAAAGATTAATTCTGTCAGACACTAAGCTGACAGATGCTAAGCAAATTGTTGACCCTGCTTCATTCAATGTCATAACGTCCGGTTGGATTTATGGGGAAAAGTTAGCAATAGATTGAAAACAGGCACGGCATGTGAAGGAGTGCTCGGAAGTAGCCATCGAGATCATACTGCCATTTTTATCATCACAGTTGTCAAAATCACTATCATCGTTTTTTCCGGGAGCTGACGAAAAGACGACGACGACTGCTAAGAAGATGTGATTCCGAAATACGAGTTTTCTGAATCAATTGTTGCAAGCCGTTCCAAGTCTAAAATATATATCAACTGTTTATAAATTTGAAATGCATGAACTGGAGTAGAAATATTAAAACAAAGCAAAATTAAACAAGAATCAGCGGAGACGAAGCAATTTCCTCAAATCCAATATGGCGGACAACTCACAATTGCTCAAAAGTAGCGAAGGCGCAAGTCGTGCCTTTTGTCCACAGGGCCTCAAACTTGGTCATTTCACGTTATTTAAGTGAGGACGGCGATGAAATTTACCAAAACACAAACAGATCGTTCTTCCTCCTTATTTGTATGCAAATTTGTGGCGCAATCGATGCCGTCACTGTGACACCGATTCCTGTGACAGAGAGATTTAGCATTTCGTTCAAGTCAAACCTAGGACAAAAAAGGCTCTTATTCTACTGAACTTGTCACTTTCGATTGAAAAGCTGCTAGAGATATCTGCATATGGACGGTAGGCAAGAAATCGAGTAATCCCGTACCAATACCGGACTGCTTTTTTCATTGGTCGATATACATGACCTACACCTTCTTTTGTTATCAGGGCTACAGTCTTGGATAGATTAAACGGGAAATTGAAATTGAGACCACCCCTCCCCCCAAAATCAGTAGGGAGTTAGTATACGCGTCTTTTTGAGATGCGGACGACAACCGGAAGTGAGCCGTTTTCTCTTTTAATTTCTATTCACACAACCACATTTACCTTTTTAAGTATCCTTTCTCCATTAGAGATGATAAGTATAAAAATCTGGGAGACACCACTGTCCTGGCACGCGAAATGTTCTCTTCCGGTTGCCGTCCGCGTCTCAAAAACGCGCGTGCTTAAGCTCCCTAATGATGGGAAAATGGCGCGTTATGGCCTTCGCACGGCTTCATCTTTGATTTAGAGGGAAGGGGGTATTTCTGTGCCATTTTATTCTATCCAAGATTGTAGTTGCATTGTCTCTGTTGTATCATCTATTGTTTTGGTTCTCCAATCACATACCGCGTCTGGAAAGCTACGGGGTCTCCCCAGAAATCAGCTAAACAGGTGCAACCAAGTTTCTTTGATTTTTGTCAAGATATGAAAACAAATTCAGCGCGACATCAGCCGGTTTCCTCAAACGCAATGCTAAATTGACCAAGCAATATATTACAGTATGATCATTAAGAGAATAACACAAACAGCGGTGATAAACATTGTATTCCAACGCATTTTTATAAAACTTGACCTTTCGTATGCTAGTCAACACACATTTTCAAAAGTGACCGTTACCATTTTTGAAAACTATATATATATAGTTTTCAAAAATTGTACCGTTACCATTTTTGAAAACTATATATATATAGTTTTCAAAAATTGTAACGGTCACTTTTGAAAATGTGTGTTGACATATAGTTTTCAAAAATGGTAACGGTCACTTTTGAAAATGTGTGTTGACTAGCATACGAAACGTCAAGTTTTATAAAAATGCGTTGGAATACAATGTTTATCACCGCTGTTTGTGTTATTTTCTTAATCAAGCTACGATGGCCTAAGAACAAGATGTTATACGATGTTATACGATATTATAGTATATTTCGGTAGCGTAACCGGGATAAGTTTTTTCCCAGAGGTCGCCATCCAAATGGTTGTGGCCTCTGGGGAAAGAAAACATTTTGCTGAAAACAAACTTTTGCATACGATATAAATGTTATCAGAAGGACAACCTGTGCTCTTTTCCTCTTTACATATTGGGGCCATTTATACGCGATGAAATAAGACGCGTCTTAGCTAAGACACGTCTTAAATAGGACGCGAACTGTACCATTTATACATTCGCCTCCTACATGAGACGCGAACATCTCGTATAAATGGTTCCCGTCTTATTTGGTTATTTATCATTATAAATCTAGCTCGCCCTCGAAGAATAACTGTTAATTCACAGTTAACAGTTAATTTTGGCGCGTAAAATCACAATCACAGGGCGGCGAACGGACCTGAGTTAAATGGAACACGTTTTTCACCCGATGGAAATTTCCACCGAAATTTCCAGAAATTTTTTGTAAATGGTAAACAACCCAAGTGTTTCTCTGTTTTGTTGGTGTAGCCTGACTGGGAAGCCATTTTGTTAGCCTGGGTGACTCGTTGTCGTCACGCATGTGACAGGCATGCGCACTTATAGTTCACGTCTTATTTAGGACGCAGACAAAAATAAGAACAACCAAAAATTGGGTTCCAAGATACGCCGCGTCTTATGCAAGTCGCGTCTAAAATGAGACGCGAAAGCTTGTTTTGTACCATTTATACGAGCAGTTCGCGTCTTTTTTAAGACGCGTCTTATTTTCTCCCGTATAAATGGCCCTATTGTTCTTTTACTTAGACTCCTTTCGTCTCCTTTTCTCCTAGATCCTTCTACCTTCTAAATATTTGAAAGCACGAAGAGTAATCTTTACATGTTGTTGTTGTATGTAGTAATCATTTATTCCTTAAGAAAAAAAAATGTCTAAATAATGCTGTGTACAGTCTGGCTTGCCGCGATAAGCTTCTCACTATTTGCGAGCCAGCTTAGTAATAACTTAACTTGTTTTCTCTAAATAAATAAAACTTGAAAACTTGAAAAAAAAGCTTGTCTTTTTACACCGGATAAAATGCCAACCTCGTCCCAGGGTCTCTCTTAGTTACAAGAGAGACCCTGGGAACGAGGTTGATAAAATGTTCTGCGCAAGACAACACATACCATATGATTCTGATAAGCAGTGACGGCCATGAACTGCGTCTCAGGGAAGATAAAGGTTCGCAAGTGATCCTTGTTCATTTCGTGGAGACTCGTCCTGGAGTTGCCCTTCTCTGATTCGTCTAAAATAACGTGGAATCGAGGCTGGTACTTGTGCATCGAGTTAAGAATTATCTGCAAGACAAACAAGATTGTTTCAACCACATATCTATTCATAGTTAATCCAAATAGAACGGTTCATTAAGTTAGAGTGAATTAGTTATTTCTTCATTGACGGTTATGTTTCAAGGTGGCGCCTAAAAAAGTATTGATTTGACCTTACGTTGACCCTCACTGGAGTTCCATTCAAAATAATCTTCTGGGACAAATAAACTGACCTTCATCTATATATAACCATTCTCTCCGGTTTCATAAACCACTATCATTGTTAGCCCTAGAAAAGTTCATTTTAACAGTCCATAATTATGTTTAGAAATGGTGGACTTAATTATGATGCTGGTGAAATCGACACATCAGAACTTTGCTACAACACCCAAAAGAAACAAAATGTCCTGTCCTGTTTGGAAGAAATGCAACAGGTGTTTTTTAACTTTTTGTCATTCGGAAACTAAGTTATCATTTTTCTTGCACATCCAGATTGGACAACTTGACTGTTTTGCGGTCATCTTAAGAGGTAAAGAACACTTCTTCTTGGGGGTATAATCTCCAATAATTACTTCAGATTTAGCAGCAAACCGGAAACGGAAATTCATCATAACACTGAGTATTAATACAGATTACAAAACAATAATTAATTAATTCTTCATATTAAGTTTTAGCCGTATTTGATAATTCTCCTTATTACCTCTATTAATCCTGATAGTGACACTTTGCAGAAGTTAACTCTGTTTGACGCTAGGCGATTTTACTCGTCGATAGGAATCGCTTCGTAGCCGAATGGCTCAAGTTTTTATTTCAAGGAATAAGTTAGGTAGTACCAGTTACTCAGAGGAAAGTGGTGCAATCACAAAAAAAAAAGCAATTTAAGTGTGATAAAAGGAAGTTGTTGCGAAAATGGTTCCTCTTAATCCCTTAAGAGGTTTAAAGGAGTTATCTCTGACCTTTCGCATGTTTCTTTGTACTACCCGCTGGTAACAATGTATCGTTGGAACGTTTAATCCTTTTATTTTATCAAAAGTTCTGTTTCCTTTTCTTTGTGATATCCTCTGCTAGCAACTAGAAGATTTTGATATAAAGAAGTTCACCAGAGTTTGGAAAAGAGAAAAATCGTGAAAAACACACATACACACACCAAGCAAACGTACAGGAAAGTAAGGCTCATTGGTAGATGTTAGACCAGCCCTTAAGCTGCATAACAACGAATAACCAATATCATTGTGGTTAGGTATTCGAAAGTCACAGTTGTGATTGTTTTTCCTACCTTTCCACCATAAACTCAGAAATGGGTTCTATTTTTACAACAGAAAACGAGCACTTGCAAACCGAGGAACGGCTGCACAAGTCGAAATATACTTTTGAAAAACCAATGAGTAAGTTGGACACGTCCCTGTCCTTATTGCAAGTCGTTTTCACGGAAGCTCATACTTGTTTCCAGAATCACTATGTTTCCCTTCTTAATTAATTCCTAGGCAGGGGAGAGAGGAAGGGAGACCCTACCGGAGACAATAAGGGGAATTTTCCTGTGTTAAACTGAAATCATTCTATTCGTTGTAACCTTCAGGGTCACCCAACGGAACGTTTTGTTAAATTATCTGTTCGAAAGGCCTTTAATCACCTAGGATTTTCACTTTCGTGATCTGAAAAAGTTAATGCCTGCTTCTTTCGAGATTGATAAAAATGTCCTGTGAATACCGAAAAAAGGCCAGCTATGAGTTTCGGAAAGGATGCAATACCTAAGATTTTCGTGAAGTAGACAAAAATGCCCTAGTAACTTCGAAAGCTTCACTTAAGTTCCCCTAGAATAACCGAAGAAATAAAAATCTTATAGCACAGCCTAAAATGAACTTACAAAGCTTTAAAAGCACTCCTAAGAGCTTAGAACAGCGTTTAAAAGCACTTGAGAGAAAGCCGTCGCTTGTTGCCCTTGATTTTTGCACAATTGAGAATCATTTTGTCGGTTTCTTTACAACGAGGTGTGAGAGGTATTTAGAGCTGCTGTATCCAACAAACTTTGCATATCTTTGCTTAAGTGATTAGCTCTCTTTGTGCAATACAATTGCTTGATTTGTGCACTTGTTCATCGGTGTTAAACCCCACTTTAACTGAGTGACAGAGTTGTTTATCTCTTCTTGCTTACTCCAGTTCTCACAATTACTTCCAAAATGGTGCACCATTGTTAGAGCCCATTACAACCAAGCTCCTTTCCTTTCATTGTCCTGTTTTATTTGACTTTTTCCTTTTTAATCTTCAGAATTTTCTGTCCGGTATCTATGTATGTATGTGTCTTCGTTGGTAACTTTGTTGGCAGCTTCTACGGATTCCTGGTGTGAAGAGAAGTACTCTTTTCCAGACATTCCCCGACACAGACAATCAATCCTTTTTTAAACTTACCTTGAATCGAGACAGAAATGGATATCGTTAAATGTGGACCGCCATGATAAAACAATTTGTCTTAGCCACATTTAGGGAACTTCTAATTAGAAAAAAGGTTCCTTGCAAAGTATTAAGTGGCTAATTACGCCATTTAATTAATTATCTTTCACCCATATGCATCGTTGAATGAATTATAATTATGTTTGAGTGCTTCAATTTGACGTCGGTGCAACTAAACTTATTTTTTTAATTCGTTTATGATAAAGACAATTAAAACCTTACGTGTCCATTGTCATCCATCAAGTTGTTGGTTAGTTTTAGTTTGTCAAAAGACACGATTTGTTTCATCCACTGCTGTCCAGTACAGGGTGAATCAGGGTGAATGTGTACTCTCCCGGGTACACTGGAGTCAGCTTTGCCTGCAACCAACCATTTGGAACTGTGAAAGGCGTAGCGGTAGCGTTTATCATCCACGGGTACAAAATCCATCATTAAGATGTACTTTGATGATGGGTCTAATCCTTGAATGCGTACCTGGAAAGTCGGAAACATGCGCCTGTTCGAAGAAAGAACAAAATGGGATTAATATGGATAAGGAGGAGCACGTAGTCCTGGGGGGGAGGGGGGGGGGGGACTCCCATATGAAACAGACGGGGCTGCTCGTCGTCTCGCTTAGGGGTGTAAATTTTGGATTTTGGTCTCGCTTAGGGTGTTACGGGCAAAGCGCCAATATTTTATGCCACCAAGGTCTCGTTTAGGGTTCCCCGAAGTAACACAGAATTACGCGAAGAGAAACAGAAGTCAAATTTCCTTTTAAATTTTCTTTTTAGATACAAGCATTCGATGATTATGCCTTTTTATCATTAAAACTCATTGCGTGTCGTATTTTTGTGTTTTTAAACGGTCTCTTTTAGGGGTCAAAATTTGCTTAAGCCACGCCTAGATTGGTCTCCTTTAGGGGTTAAATTCAAAATTTCCGACGAGCATCCCGGTCTGTTTCATATGGGAGTCCCCCCCCCGGGCACGTAGTGTGGCCAAGTGGTTTCAGACCCGGTCTAGCCACTAGTTGAATTTGATCCTGGTAGAGAGAATCCATGGTTCACCCTCTCAGCTGCACTTGTAAAAAAAGCCAACTGGTTAATGGTTTGCTTCCGGCCAGTTGGGATTCTCAACAGTTGTTGTTGTTCTCTTTGTTGATTGTGTTTCTTTGGCCCTGAAAAGCCCCGTATGTATTATTGTATTGTTAAGGTGAGCGTCAATTTCGGACAAAGAAAGAGGAAGGGAGGGGGGAGGAGAGGGTGAATTCAGACCGTATGAACTGCATTGCATGGCGTACTTCGGGTCATGAAAACATGCAAGCAGCACCGGGAAGGGGGAGTCACAAGCGAACAATATCGAACACAAATATTACAATTTGGGTTTTGATAGAGAATATATAATGAAACTGAATGCAAATATTAAGTTGAAACTGTGAATTTCAAATGGTTTTGAAAAGAATGACTACCGCAGTTAAGACATTTTAAGCGATTGCTTAACAGCAAACCGCTGCTTAATTAAAAGTCAACATTTTATCGTACTAAAAAAAAAAAATTCTTCAAGGTCTAACTGCATCCGCAGATGTCACCTGATCAGGTGTATGATGTTCTTAGTGTCCGCTGAGCCAACGAATCCGAGAAATAATGTTTCTGTTTTTAACAGGATTGCGTGGAATGTCAAATATATTCATTTGCCCAGCACACAAAAATTTACAACGCGCTCTAAGTTTTGAATTTCGTCGACATGATTCCAAAACTTTCAAGCATGGTTTACAGCAAACTGCAAAGTTCTGGCTTAAAATGTGGGTTGTGCCCCAAATCAAAGATAAGTAAATTTTTATTAGTGTATATAAAAGGAGTGGATAGCTTTGAAGCTTTGAAACTCCGAATATCCTTCACCTCTGAGCAACCCGCACAGGATCTGCCGCCCGAGAAAACGTTGCAGGAAGAAATGAGTTAAATCTTCTTTTTGTGCTGTATTATCTCATTGTTTTTGTATATACTAAAACAACTATTCATCTCAGTGTCGGCGGCTAGTGGTGGATATTTCCCTCGCCGCTTCGCGGCTCAGTAAATATCCACCACAGTCACCTCCACTTCGGTGAATAGTTGTTAACTAGCCACCGACACTGAGGGAAATTGTTGTTAATCATTTCTGGCTTTCTACTTGCGGATATCGAGCAATGAGAGACAAGTGAGAATAGGACTGAGATCTTCCTTGTGTCATGGACAAGCAGTAGCCGGCTTGCCGTTTGCTTTTTCACTTAAACGCAATTCTATATTTTTCACTGAATAATCTTTTCGTTTTACCACAAGAACAAATTTTATGGGTTGTTCAAAACCCTCTACAAGCATTTCACTAGGAAATTCCTTTGCTATATTAAGGTTTCCAATATAAAATATATCAAATAACGTTCAGCTTTGACCATACGAAAACACTTTATGTTAAAATGCGTTTCTTTAAGGTTCACTGTAAAATTAGTTTGAAGGAACCTGTTTTTACGACACAAATAAAGGCGTTTTTTTAGTGACACCCGACGTGCGATGTTTTCTTTCTTCGCTGTCCTTCCTTGGACGTGTTCACTTTCGGCTTAGATTAGCTGCAAAGTTCGTTTAAACAGAAAACTTTCCATAAACGCCAAATAAAGAGTGTAAAACAGAACGCTGGATTTTCAGTATTGTATTTTCTTCTATCCCGGTTATACTGCAGGTGACGTTTCGGGGAGTGGTTACAGGAAATTAGCATCTACCTTAAAATTTGGATTTTGAGTAGGGCTCATTAAAACATATGAACAGATTCAGTTTACGTTCTATTATTTTAATCAAAGTTTTCATTATGACGTTTGCAACGAAGCTAAAATTACGATATCCAAGGAAACAGAAGAATGTAACCCGAGTCTAACTTTTCGTCCTCATGAAATCAATTACGAGCCTTGTTTTAAGTTTCTTTCAACATTAGTTTGCTTATGGGGTCTGAACTCTTGACTCAATGCCGATCAATTAAAATTCAAAGAAAACAAAGCGGTTTTTGCAGTGAGTAAGCGCTTCGTCTCTGTTGAACCTCTTTTTTGGTAAACCCGCACTTCCTTAAGCTGCCGTCTCAACATTTTCCTGAGACGGTCTTTTTGGTGGAGTTGCAAGTTTGAGATGGAACTTTAATCAAATTTTCAAATGAAGAGAATAACAAAAAGCCAGGCTGCTCACCTGTGTCATGCATCTCTTTACAATCGAAGTACATGTATCGAATTAAATATAAGCCTTAGTTTGTGAGTAGTAGGTAAAAATCCCCATAGAACAACCAATGCTGATTCCCACGAAACCCTACTCTTTACACAACCTATCATCATGTCCGTTCGTTCTCCGCCCTGCTTGTCCTCTTTTAGGGTTTCTTTTTGACCAACTTTAAATGCAGCACTGCTACCAGAGAAGCAAAGAAGACTACCTTTCCCACCAATCATCTACATAGAGTGGCAAATTCTTGCATGGAAGCCTTTTTCATATTCTCGCAAAAAACGTTTTCGAAGTTTTTGATGGAAGCGCAATTGCAACTCTTTAAACTGTGACCTGTGTCTGCTGCCTTTTTGAAGCCACTCTCGTTTTACCAGTCGCTCCTTCTCCTGTTTTGCTTATAATATCGATTGATATTGGTGATAGAGTGCGTCTTCTGTCGCTTTTAATAAACCCATGTACTTTCCTCAACCGTGTTTTTATTACCATATTAATGGTAGTTAGTTATCATACCTCATGCCATCAGTCATCAAACAACTTATGACCGATTCCGTTTCGTGATTAAATCTTGTAATTAGTGTTGGTTCTTTCTTTTGGAGACATACACTTCACACACTCCTCGTTTACACTTATGTCCACTGTACCTTTACCAGACGTTAATGTTTCCTGTTTCGGAAGTAACTATGGTAAACTTTAAAAAATTATATTCACGAAACGGGCTGCAACCGCGGCTGCTATTTCTCTGCAGTTAAGTGGCACTATAAATATCATACAATCTGTATTGGTGCTTTGAATTCCCTGTCTTTCTCTACCAAAAGATTTAGGCTCAATAATGACAAGGCTTTAACATCACGGAAACTTATTTGAAATCTGATAGGAAAAAAACACTGTAGTTCTTACATGTTAATGATCGAATGTGAAAATCCTGAGATAACCAACTGCTCTCGAAAAAAGCATGTAAATGTCCCGTTCAAAAAAATGCGTTTCCATCCATTGCCACGGTAAACCCGAAACAGAGAGAGAACTAAGAGTGGTTTGTCTTACCTTCCAGCTTTGGTGACGATCATTTCTGTTCCCAGAGAGTGAAATTCCTCCCATAAGCTTTTCATTTCTAAATCAACTCGAGCGTTAATAAGCCCAACACACAGTGGTCTTACATTCACTTGAGAGCAAGATGATTGCACTGGTGGAGGACTAGCGTTAGGCGAACCACAATTTTCGCTTCCATCGTCCGAATCGTCGGGCATCAGTTGATTGTGCGCTACACCTAAGGGAGTCCTTTTGCCAGTTCCTGCGTTCATGAGGCGCTCTGTGGAACACATCACAAGGTAACAGACGACAATGAACTCTCAACGAAGCCGCAAAGAACACATATGCCAAGGGTTTAGGGATCATGATTGATAGAAAGCGATATGAGGTGAGTAAGGGTGACAATCACTGATTTACTGAATCAACGAGAGCGCGGCCCTTATTAGACCTACGCACTATTAAAGAATACCTTCCATTTCTCGTAGCAGAACTTGCGAGTTCCAATGATAGTTGGGGTTCTGTTGCAAGAACGCAAGATCTGCTAGTTGAGCTCTATCAATCAAGTGCGCTATGGAAAAAGCGTTTGCCTTGGGAGACAAAAATCCGGAACTGTCCATAACACGGAAAAATAGCCGATAAAAGGTCGAGATGAGGCTCGTGAGACCGATTGTATCCCTGATTTGAGCCGTCTGTTGTGCGCACTTGTGATGTCCTTATGGCGCTTTAACTCAATCATATAAACACCGCGCCCGCAACAACTGCAAGATATCCCTTAACCATTAATTAGGCCATTGATGGGACATTGTCAAGCTCGGCGGGTAGATTTTTTTCAGCGTTGCCGTATCTCGATCTTCCGGGGACAGTCACGCCAGTAAGTGTCTACAGTGGACTTAAAGCTGAAAGGGATAGCTTATCTCAGATGAGCTCAACAATTGGGAATCAGTAGGCTGGAAACGCATCGGGTTTGGCTTTTGGAGTAGACTGATGAACGAAAGGCTGTTAATGTATTGGCTGTATTAAATTCAAAAGCAGGGATTTATTGCCTGGGGTCATAACCTCATGCATACGATCCTTTTCTTGTCACAGTGGGTGCCAGATGTCCTTTAAATCTACCGCTCTTTGTCATTCAACTTGTTGTAAACCAGGTGTAAATGACGTCCTGTGGATGAAATCCGTTTTCCACAACGATGTTATCGCACTTAACTTGACAAAATTCGACGTAATCCGTCAAATTTCAAGTAGATATCTCTTTTGCACGATTTTGCCGAATATCTGCATGGGCCCCCAAACATTCGAGTTACATTGACAGAATTTTTGTCGTTTCTTGAGGTACGTATATACAAAGTATCGGATGTTGGTAAAGGAATGCAATGAAAAAAGGCTAGCAGATAGTTTTTCGGGAAAAAAAAGATTTTCGCGACAGGTTTAGGGAAAAATGACAACTTTTGCATATTATTGGAAAACTCAAGAGGAATCGTTGTACAGTGATGATCAATGGAAGAATTTTGCTCTCAACTAGGAACTACGTCTTCTCGAAAAATGCTTGAAATTAAATATGTAGTTAGTTCTTTAAAAACAAATAACATGTTTCACTTTCTTATAACTTCGTTGATGGCGTAATACATCGTGGATCTCAAAGATTTTTTTCATGATTCATCATTTTTCATCTAGATTCTTTTCCACATCACTGCCGAGCACAACCCAGGTGGAAAACTGTTCTAATTGTAATTGAGTCTCAGGTGAAATCCTGCAGTCATTAATAGTGAAAAAACGTTCTTTCCCTGTGATACTCGTCATTTCTGAACTAAGATCGTGTCAAAGCTCTCGCCAAAGTGAAGAAATATGGTCGGATTTTGCATGGTACATAAGAACTGGTTTCATCGATCCACATCGCGCGAGAGTCTGCTTGACCTTGTAGCGAGGCACACCGACGCTTATAGCACGACATTAAAAAAATCTGTCAACAGAAACATCACTGAAATCTCAATAGTTAACGTATTTCTACAATGAAGAAGCGTACAATACAGTATAGCTCTGGGTTCCGAAGTGATGAAGCAATATACGTGTGAGGGAAGATCTCCCTCCTTCACTCGGGCGACTCTTCGTCATCGCCGGTTCCGTTAGAAATCGGAATAATCGATTTATTTGACTGATCTGTGCTTGGGTCATTTGAAGTGATTGAAAATATCAGGTTTTAAGCATTTACTTCTTGCGCGTTGTGTTGGAAAAGACATATGAAACGTAACAGAAAAACTCAATTCAATATTCTACCGGGAGCATGTTTTCTCTGGATCCACTGATTAAAAGGAAAAGGACAAGTTAAGTCAATTTCAGTCTTACTTATCACCAATTCTTATTTTTCATATTTCAGCAAAAATTGATTGTCTATCATTTATAATCGATTATCGCGTCACTACAAGATATTGATGAATGATCGATTATTTTCGATGATCGGCGTACCACTTTGACATCGTCACGAGGTTCAGGTCACGGGAAGCTCACTACTTGCTGGCTCGTTTTGGCTCGCACACGTCTGTAGATGCGCAGGCGAATCAAACTCTTCTTGCCAACATCTCAATTTGAATCCCGATAGCTTAAAGGCCCTGAGCTAACAGTTCCTCAAAAAAGGCAAGGCGGTCGTCTCATGAGCACAGAGTATGGTCTCTTGCAGTGTTGTTAATGCAGAATACACTATTGGTGAGATACAAGGCTGACCCTTTCGGGGCTACACGACTAATGAAAAAATTATGTTTATGGAGTGCCTAAAAACTATACGTATGAAAAATATGAGTTACAGAAGTAACCAGTCTTAGACTTAGGAAGCAAACCCTTTTGGCATTAAAAAGTTCAGAGTTGTGAGGATTTATCCGTCAAATCTTCTGAGATCACCATTTTTGCTTTGATACAGACGTGCTCGGATACATGTTCGTGTTACAGCGAGTATTGCACCCGATAAAAGATAAATGAAACAGATCCGGACATTTCCTGCAGCATTGGGTTGTGTTTTGTATTCGAAAAACGTTGTCTCAATGTTAAATGTAAAAATTTATCCAGCTATGAGCAGGTGAATCAGCGAAAAGCCCTGAGGGTTTTAGGATAGCCACACGCAACTGAATCAGGCATACTGCTGAGTCACCGACTTAAAGTTTCATCGATCACTGTAGCTCTCGCCTTAAGTACAAATCCCAGGTAGTACACAACACTGGCATGAAGGAAATATTGACCTCGTCTCACCAAACAATACTTTTGTTACTTGTAACTGACTCAGTAACTAGAAAAAGCAAATCATAAACGTCGTCTGTTTACGGGTCTCGTAAGCATCAAAGGCACTTCAATTCGTTTCGACATGAACTTCATGCTAAAGGAATCTCGCAAGCGAATCACTTGGGAAACTCAAACTCCATCAAACACAGCAAGATTTATTAGGCGTTTCTCTGAGACACAGCATGAGACCCTATATTCTTCGTTCAGAGGTCATTTCACCAATGACCATCAATCAACAATTTAATCCAATTTTAGCTCATTCTTAGCGTTTCGTAACGTCCCGGCCCTGCCTTTGATTGTTAATTAAAGTGATCAAATGACTAACATTGGCTGTTAATCCTGAATTTCCTTTGTCGGTTTGAGAGATAGAGGTGCGAAAAGAAAACTTTTGGCTTAGGGCATTTTAAAAAGTTCACGGTTAGCAATACTTATGACCAGACCGACGGTTCTCTACTTTTCGGACTTCAAATCCAGTTTACGTGTCAAATCCCTACCGTCATCCCGAAGATTTTTTTGAATGCTCTTTCATTTCTTGCGTGTGGCTATCCAAAAATGGAAAATGTGCTTTGTTTGATTTCTATTTAACGCGGACCACAAAGAAGAATCCGCAAATGACAACTTACAAGAATTTTGTGCAATGTGTAACTTGTGAAAAACGCCAGACGTTACTAATAAGGGGCAAAACTGCATTGTAAAAAAATTTTACTTTCTCATGCGATTTAGCACATTTTTTTAAATGCCATAAGGACCACCAGTTGTTTAAGTTGAAAATAATTGGATTCAAACGTTCAATCGTATCCGGAGAATTTAGTTGGGTGACAGCTATGAGGTTATTCATCTCGCCCTGAGTTTGTATTACTTGTGTTTCTGGTTTTCCGGTATTGTTTAAGCATCGTGGAAAAGGGTAAACCAATCTGGAAGGATTCAGGATTCAGTCAGTACCTCTGGCACCACCCTATGCGATAAATATTCTTTCAAAATATATTTCGTTCCTTGGACGTGAAGCAAGCTTGTCTGATCATAAGTTGTTGCATTTGTTTCCGGTTTTCATGAATTTAAGAGGAAATAAGAATACAGTCCGACTTGTATTTTTAAAAAGGCGAATTTTAAGAAAGGAATAAGAACAGTGTCATTGAACTCACTACGTTCTTCAGTTGCAAGCAGTATGACTTTGATTACCATGTGATCCTGAAGGCGTTCGTTTTTTCGGGGAGTGAGGGGTGGGATAAAGGACAGAGGTGACCGAGAGAGAACACCTGCTTGCAGCTTAAACTTGAGAGCTCCGGGAATAAATGAAAAAGTGGGCGTGCCGGAATCGGGTGGCCTGAGGCAATTTAAAGGAAAAAATTCGTCGACTGGATGGAATAGTTCATTTATTGATGCACTCAAGCAAAAACCAGAGCATGCACGAGGCTCTGCACATAGTTCCACACCCATGTGTTAAAGCAATAGTCCAGCAAAGAAAATAGCCTTTGTGGCAGTTTTTGTGCATCGCAGTCAAACGGAATGGAAGATTAAAACATTCAGTTTAATTACTGCTCATATAACGTTCATAATTGCGGAAATCTCCACTTGCTTGCAACCAAAGTCGCATCACATCTAAGTTGGTGTTACAAGTTCTCCCAAAAGACTCTGATAAACAAGTCGATCAAGTCATGGCCGGGATCCTGGGGAAAACTGAACATTGCTCAGAAGTAGCAGATAAATTGAGTTTTAAAAAGTTTTTTTTTACTAGAATCGCCGTTTTCCTCTTAAGGGAGTTCAAAGGAAATTTTACTTGGTCTTACATGACGCCTTTAGAAAAATGCTCTCCGATGATTTTGCAGGAAAAAAAGACTGTTGGTGTTTTGCTGCAATGAAAAACTTGAGGGAAATTTTGCACTGACAATTTATGATGGTGCATGGAATAAGGAGGTCAGCAGCATTCTTTCCCTTTCGTTATCTATTATTTGCCGCAAGTAAAGCCGTACCCAGAAGAATATTTGCCCACCAAATATGAAAAAAAAAAAAGCAAGATAAACTGCGTCATGTTAAAGCGACACTCAGTCTGAAGGCTGCCTTAAAGGCACGTTACTCATATTCGTTTCATTAGTCTGTTTCTGTATCTTGCAAAGACAAAACTCAAAATGGCGCACTCGGTTGGGCCGGAAACCAACAACTGAAATGAAATGAATATATATTTGTGATTTCGTCATGTGTCATTTTTCATTCATCAAGTCCTTCACGGGAACACATGAACCCAACAAATTGACCTACTTCCAACTGTGTGGCTTCATAGCTCCGAGTTGGTAGAGCATTGCACTGGCATCGCAGAGGTCATGTGTTGGAATATCGTTGGAGCCATCTGAATTTTTTTGGTGTCTGTAAAGTGACAGTTGCTTAAATTGTCCAGCAAAGTACAAGGATCACTTCCAGTTCTACTCATTTGTTTAAACTAACAACTATTGATGACATTTCAACCGCTTTATTCGACAAATGAAGTTATATTTTCGGTCACCGTCGTCCATTGATGTATTACTATTAAGAAAGGGCTGCCTAGGATTTTTATGGGAAAAACCCAACAGCCCTAGTTCAGTGTGCGGTTAACAATATGAAACGAGGAACAGATTCTATGGACAAAAAAAAAACCATAGCAAACAAGGTAACAAAAAATTACAGGAATTAAAACACAAGAGATAAATTCGGATCAACAATTTGAAATAAGGGTCATCTTTTGCAATGGGGTGACCAACCTTAAGATGGGTACCCTGTTGAACGAATACCCTAAAATAAGTAACTGAGGGCTGCAAATGGTTAGACTTAAAAGACTTCTCGTATGAGGAATATAAACCGTGAGACACTTCACACAACCCTTACCAGTGACAAGAAAATTCACGCTTGTGCCAGGGTGTTAAACAATCCCCTCACTATTCGATAATTTACAACTATTCACCGAAGTGGAGGTGGCTAGTGGTGGATATTTACTGAGCCGCAAAGCGGCGAGGTAAATATCCACCACTAGCCACCGACACTGAGGCCAATAGTCGCAGTAGTATGTACTTAAACAGTGAGATAATCTCACTTAACTCATCTATTCATGCAAAGATCACAACATTTTCGGGCGCAAATTCGAAGGTGAATAGCAACGGATATCCGGAGTTTGAGTAGCCAATCAGCGCGCGAGTTCAACGCTATCCACTGTTTTAGTATATGCTTAGAGTACTGATGAAGCAGTAATCCCTGGTGGTGTATGCGACATGGCCTTGCTCTTCCGGATGGGGGAGGCATCTATCGTTTCCTATATTGAATGTAAACTGCCGAGTTTTTTAAAACCCGATTAGCGCTAATCCTGGGTTAACTGCCCCAGACACCAATAGCGTTGAAATGGTAGTTAAACCAGATTAGCACTAATCGGGTTTCGAACAACTCGGCCGTGCACAGTATTAGACAGAGTTCCCCAAACACCTATGTAAAGGAGCCATGAAAAGCCAAGAGGGGATTGGCTAATAAATGTACGGTCAATTTCACGTCCCTTTTCTTTAGTTCACTTCATCGAAAATAGTTTTTTTAATTCAGGGAGTAGTGGTGAGAGTACTCGCCTCCCACCAATTAATGTGGCCTGGGTTCGATTCCCAGACTTGGCGTTACATGTCGGTTGTGTTTATTGGTGCTCTATTCTGCTCCGAGAGGTTTTTCTCCCGGTCCGGTTTCTGCGGTTTTCCCTCCTCCTCTAAAACCAACCTATGATTTGATGTGTGTTGACTTGATTTTTGTACAGTGTCGTCTATTAGTGCCTCATTGAGCGCTAAATACACTTGACACATTCTAGTCGTGTCGTTTTACGAATGTCCCGAATACGTTTCGCGGATATCGATCGTAATGTCATGCAATTTCATGGTTTGGACGCCATCTTGGACTGACTGGCCGACGGGCACATCTCCTCGGTCTGATGTGATTGTGAATTTGTCATGCCTGCATGCCGGTATGCTCAAATGAAAACGGTAAAAAATCTCCATATTTCCACGTGATTTGCAGTTGTGCGTGTTGGTTGCTCGGCTGTTTTCTTCGCTGTTTTTTTCAAACGTAATTGAAGTTGTGTTAATTTATTCGAAGTATCACTAGTAAATGTGACTAAAGCTAAATATCAGAACATCACAAAGCTGTGTATTGGTGTGTTTTGTAGGAAACAGACACTACAATTTGCCCCCGCATGGCAATTCGTGTTGGTAAATGCCGAATGATTTGTCAACTTGGCTGCTTTTCGCAGGAGATTCAAGTTCTCTCTGCGTACTGCCAGAAAAATACCCCGCGAGTCCACTTTCCCTGAATATATCTTGGCAATCAGTACAATAAAAAATATTATTTTACTAGACATCGAATACACTTTACTAATCCTTGATTACTACTAGTTTAAGAGCTATTCCATAAGCGCGCGTTGGATTCGAGATCGATGGAAAATAGCCAACGAGACTATTTACTAAGGTATATGAGCTGATAACCGAGATTGAGTAAACCAATCAGAGCACGAGAAATGCATTAACCAAGGTTGAGAATTTAACAATTATTATTATTCCGACTCTCTAAAAGTCGTCTATACTTGACAGAATTTAGATCCGCTCATAAATCCGTAATGCAAACCGATTTGTCGAAATATTTCCCATCAAACATTAGTTTCTAGGGCTTGTTACTCCTAGGGCAAAGAATCGAACACAATGATACAGATGCGCGAAAGTTGCAAGTTTCTTCGAACCATTTGAGGAAGTACGGTCCGCTTATTAAAGTTCTCGGAAAGAGGAAGTTTCAGGATAGGAAAAATCATGTGAAAGGTCGTATGTCGGCGGTTACATCTCCCGAAAGATGCCTCGGGACAGTTTAAAAGGCTTTCGAGAGGCACACATCTAGTGTGTGGGGGGGGGGGGGGGGATACAGCTGTACATCTACATCTATATATACTTCATCCTCTATACTATATTTGGGTTTATAGCGCACTGAAGAACTCCTCGATCTATTGCTCTGGACTGGACCGCACATTCCTTCTGTTTTGCAAAAACAAAGTGTGTGCCATTGGAGGCGCCTTCCCCCCCCCCCCCCCTCCTCGGGGGTGAAGTTGCCTGGTGAATTTTTTTGTGCATACCAGTTGTATTAGAAAGCCACAGCTCATCTCCGAGGGGGGTTGGGGGGAGGGGAGCTGTTTTACCGCTGATTTGTTATAAGATAAAGCGAGTACTCGTGACCATTAAAAAGAAGACAAACGATACAACAAAGTTAATATATGGAGAAACGACTTTGCTTAGTGTATACCGGAATTAACCGAAAAATATATAGCTTAATTTGAGCTCGATATGATTGGTCAATCAACCACTTTCTCTAATCACCTTTTAGAAATCGAAGACTGTTGTTTGAATATACGAATTTTTCCGTTAAAACATGGGCCCTGAATATTGCGTCGGTTATCGTCTGGTATGATATCTTATTATATTCCCATGAATTCTCTTTCTTATGTGGGTGAATGGCAGGTAAGTAATGAAATCAGTCTAATCAAATTTTTGTGGTGGTACAGCCTGACCTCGGTAGTTTTGAAGTTAAGTGGGCGAACCATTGCATTGCATTCCAATTAATTACACAGAAAGGAGTACTTCAGATTTGATCCGGATATTTAGACAGGCTGAAAAAAAAAACTTCACGGGAAGTCAAGTGCGAAAAAGAGGATCCATGAAAAAACAAAGGGCTCTTGAGATTAAAGATAGTAAAAAGAGGCTCAACCATATTCACTGGAGAGCTAAACTTGCAGGGAGTCGAAATTTCTCCTTCTTTTCCAGCGAAATGGAACCATTGACGGATGTCCTTGATCATGAGTTGCATTCAGTTTCCCGACGCATGGTGCTGGGTCAACAAGATGGAAAGGGGCCAGAGCTTCTTCACGGCACCTCAAATGTGATAAGGTCTATAAACAAGCCGAAGTGGAATTTAAAGATCGATCATTGCTTTCTTTTTATCACTGAGTTCAGTTTTAAAGTTCGTTGAACTTCACAAAGAATCAAGGAATGCTAAAATTCGTTGAACTATAAAACGAGAAAAACGGCGGGATATTAGCAAAGCGGCAAGGGGTCAACTCAGATCTCCTAGATCTTCTAAACAGCCTATTGTATGTTTCACTTAATTATGATGTTTCAGTATAGCGTGTGGCAAACTGAGCGATGATAAGAATTTTCTATTGTTGTCTTCTTTGATCGGATTGAGGGCCATTTTGAAATCTACTGGCAACCAGTAGATATGTTTGCCCCGTTAAATAAAGTCGCTATTTATTTATTTATTTATTTATATATTTATTTATCCGCCTTCTGTTTGTGTAAATTAGTCATGTTTACTGATGCTTTTTGGAAGGTATGCTTATCGTAAGTAGTGGTATATGGTTGTAAATCCATCATGTGTATACTTTTTTTTCTCTTGAACATTTTAAAAATGTGTATAGTGCAAGTAATGTAAGATTGTAACATGATTTGTTCTGTTTTTGTGAGTAATATTTATTGTAGGTACATGTAATGTAAGATTGTTCGTAATGTACAAAACGAAGTATTAAAGTAATAAAATACAAAAGCAATGATCATAATTTGTCGAGAGCTAATACTGGAAAAGAGCAGCCCAGAAAGTAACGCTCGAAAACACACCTTTCTGAAGCTTCAGATGAAAAGTTACACATGGGCATCACACTTGAACTTTGCAGACTTTGTATAACTACATGTTTTAAAAAATCTATGTCACCCATATACACACCCACAGGTAACAACAGAACGTTTCAAACGTTGTTTTTGTAAGACGTCTTTTAAACTATATCAATGATTAACCGGTATATTTGCATGTTTTTTTTGCAGCCAAAGTCACTGATTTTGGTGTCCCACAGTCAAATGGAACGGTGTACTCTACCGAGCAATAGTTTATAGATGAAAAATCATTGTCGTTACCACGAAAACAAAAAAATACGCAAAAAACAGTCGCGGATAAAATCGAAACGACCTGTTAGTCGAACCTCGCTCTAGAAAGCCTCAGCACCTATCGACGGAACGCTGCATATGATGTTCATGATGCATTTGGCGCAGATGAACTCTCATACGTGAAAATTCGGACTGCTTTTGCGGACTGAAATAAAACCTATGGTAAGACCAACGCGCTCCGTTGGCTCAGTTCAGGGGCGCCCAACGTCAATTTTCAGAAAATATCTGTTCGGAAGACGATTTGAGATCTAGAATTTTCGGAAAATTTGTTGTTAAATTTCTTGCTTGCCTGCCTCTCCTAGGATTTTCGAACATCTGAAAAATGGTTTTAAATCCCATTTTTAACGGATTTTTACCCTAAAAAGGTCACCTAGAATTTTCGGGAGCCTTTTTTCTGGCTAAAATTTTCGAAATGGTAAGTTTTGATCCCTATAATTTTCGGATCACTAGACTTTCAGCAAGGAAATCCGAACAGATGAAAACTTTTTAGGGGATAAAATTATGCCTATATGTACCGTTTAAATACTAAAATACGTAACAATGCTATGTTTGAGTGGTTTTGAACTACGTTCTCGTTGGGTGCCCCTGTCAGTTCAGGGCTGAGCAATCTAGTCGGACGAACATTCAGGGTCCTAAATAACTGAGGACATAGTGCTGCCTTTGTAATTACATCCGCAAATGGTTAGACTTGCAAGTCTACTCGGATAAGGACGACACAACCCTCAGCATGATAAAAACTCGGTGTTGTGGTCTGACCTTTCCTTCAGTAATGTGGTCGGCATGGCGTAATCTTCAGAATGGAGTACTGATCGACGAGACCACATAACAGCAAACAGACAGTAGTCAAATTGAAGGAGTCCAAGTGCTTAGACTGGCAATAACATAAACAAGACAATGTGCATTTATTCGGCCATTGTATCTGGTGGAAAGTCGAAAGCAGTCTTCGATTTTTTTTTTACCAGTCGATGCCTGGTCCACTCCACCACGTCTATCATGGCTCATTATTTTTGTCGTTAAATGAAACTGACTCGCTGACCGAGTTTCCGACGCCCTTCAGCGCAGAAAATAATGGGTTTATAATCATGCGAACAAGGCAAGAAACTATCTAGACGGAGAACAAACAAAACAAAACAAACAAGGAATGCATTTTTTGATTTTCGCGGTTTTCTTTCTCTCACGTTACACAGGTTCGAGACAAGACCGGGATGGTTCCCAATCGTGACCTGACAACAATATACTCGGTTTTGATTATTCACTTCCCATTCGTATATGAAGGCCAAAACACCAGAATGCGCGTATGCAGAAATGGTTTTTTTCTTTTAGTTCTCTTGATAACAATAGTTCAAATTCAGTTTCAAGCTAGGAAAATTTTCATAGCCGCAGAGTTGAAAATCTACAACAGAAAGCTCCTGTTGTCCCGCGGGTATTAAACAGGCTAGGTTGCTTGCGCATTGCTGCCTGGGGACAAACGAGTACCTAACCCTTGGTTTCCGTTCTACATTGCGGTCTGGTCCCGAACAAGATGCGGTTGGTCAATAGTTTTGCTTTCCCACGGGTATAGAGTAATCTCGTTGAAGCTTGTTTTAATTGAGAGCATTCTAAACTAAATAGCACATGATAAAACAACTCCCACACAATCCCTCGTGCTCGCATGTAATTTAATATTTCAAACTGCAAATCGACATCTTTGGGATTTACGTTCACATTTTTGGGCCTAGTTGCAATAGAGTTTTGGGAGCCGATTTGAACACTGGAGAGACTACCCATCATAAAGATTGTAAAGTAATTTCACTCCCACGAGTAGAAGTTCTTTAGTCGAATTCATCGAAACCTTGCAATATGGATGAAAGCCAAAGGTGATTGTTGTGTGAGGCTGCGACGTTATTTAAAATGTGCTCACGGCTTTTCATTGGCCGATGTAAATCCTCGGTTCTGCTCCACCGTATCTGTTGGCACCCCAAAGCAAAACCACCGCTGCAAGTAAAGTTTAAAGGTCATCATATTGGCATCTCCTCTCTCCCTGCTGCGGTTCAGTCTGCCCAGTCTCTATGCCTGCTTTGATCAGCTGTCGTAGTCAATTTTCTAACTTTCTGGCTCAGAGTTCGTGCACGACGACCCGACTGATGACGTCACTTTGAACGTTTAATAATAAATACTTCGCAAGGCATCATTTCTCAGTTTATTTGCTGTAGCTCGAGTAAATATCCAGTAATTAAAGAAGTCTGGACATAGTGTTTCGAATTCAATGGCTTTGGTCTATTGGGAAACTCCCAACGATCATAAGAAGAATTTGAACAAAATGAGGAACAATTTTGGGGGTGGGGCGCACGCCCAGAATCTTCAGCGCTGAGTCATAATCCCGGAATATGTGGCGTTCGACCTTGTAGATTGTGGAATAGCTCAGCAGTCAGTATGCTGAACCATAAAGGAGGTGGATTTATATGATTTCTAAAGTTCCAGTCAAGCTGTGACCGGATGGCTTGTCCCATCGGAAGCCTGATTGTGCAGTCCTTTCCCTTCCAAATAAAAAATGTGACATAATTTGACAATCATCGGCTATTTTTCCCTCCCTCCCAGACTTCTTGAACAACTCAAAGATATTCAGGCAAGCTATATTATGTAAAAGAAATACTCCTCCGCTACATTTTTTAATCTACTGATCTTGGGGACCCGCATAGGGGAACGATAACATCTGCTTCCGGAAAGCGTTCGATGATTATTTTATGAAACAGTGGTTGTGGGTTGTAAAGAAATTTTAGCAAACTGGGATGTGCCGAAACTTGTTCCTTGGGAAATAAGTCCTTGTCTGTACTTTCGGTCTTACAAAAACAACAACAAAAGTTTCGGGAGTGTGGTCTTTGTCGAAAATTAAGTCCGGCAATTTGACAGATAAAGCAGCACTTGTGTGTTTGAACCGAATATCAAGTTTTCAAGTTGAATGCTGGATATACCTCGATTGATGTAACAGGCCATCAAATATTCGCTTCTCTGCTTATTCTTGTCTATATTAAGCTTTCAGTTTTTGCTCAAAACAGGAAATTATAATACTTAAATTAGGAAGCAATGGAGAATTTTCTCGCCAAATGCGGCCAATTTTGGACATCTGGTTTTTGCCAACTTAGATTTACTGAATGTCATGGAATTTCAGAAACTCAGGCCACGGACACGAACGGGTGACAATCCCCGATCTTTCTCTCTACAATATATTCACGAATTGGTGCTTCTCTAACTTAAGATTGCAAGTTGAGACTTGAAAGCACTCTTGATTTCATTTAAAGTCTGTCTTGATAATATGGCCGATGAAAGATGCTTTCTGAAATCCTGTAATTCGCCGCCTTCTTGAAGCCCTGAACCGAGTAACGATTGTTCACCCCAAATGATTGACACCTCGTTAATAAAAGGCGAGCAAATGATAACAAAGAATTATGGCGTAATTGTTTCTAAGTCAGATCCCTTGTCATGAGAGTTTGTTTAGTAATGTCAACTAAATTGTAATTCTAACACCTAAGAGTTTTAGTGTTTGCGCAAAAAACACCTCTTTTGCAACAAAGGAGATGCGCCGAATTGAAAGTAACGGGATTTTCAAATGAGGAGTAGTTAAGAGCTGTGAGCGTATCTAAGCCATCTATAGTTAAATGACCTTCTCTCAAGGTTTAGTCTTGTCATAACTACCCGATGATGTGAAATTTTAACAGCTTTCCAGTCAGCTAAAGAACAGATTGCGTATTAGAGCTCTTAAACATCTCACGTGCACTAACAAAAACAATAGCAGGAGGATCAAATTATGGCAATTTTATAGTGTCCTCAGGGTGTATTAACAGGATGAAAGGATTGAGTTATTATGATAGAGCTGCTGGCAGATTTGCTTCAGAACTGGTTCTTTTGCGTCTGGGAAATTTTAATCAAGAACCATCTCGAGACCACATAAACAAGCGAAAGCGAGAGTCGCGCATCCTCCTAATTCCGCGGCAATCTCCTTCAAAATTCCACTCGAAGATTTCTCCACGCAGATGACAGTTATTGTTTTCGTAATGACTGCGATGAATGACAGCGGGGCATAATTCGAGAGCGGGGCCAAAGATACTGGAAATTCCATCTTTAGACAAGCGCGCCAGAAGTGCGCATCATTCAAGATTTAACACTCTCCGTTACAAGACGCCAGTGCATCCGCGTTCATTCAGCTCTAGTTCTCCTTGAAATACTGGCAGCCGCTCTGCGACGTTCCTCGCCCTGTAAACCAATTAAGCGGCCAGCAACCGGATTGGTCGTTAAATGGACCTATCCGGACTGCTCTCACCCAAAGCGAACGCATTCTCGATTGCACATTTGATGGACGCTTCACAGCTCCCCGAGTTCATGAGCATCGGCAATCATCAGACAATGTTCAACTGGGATTCGTTCAGACTGACTAAAGATATGGAAGGTGAGTGAACATTTCAGCACCTCGCACGCGGTCAACGGATACAGCACCTTCTTAATTTTCTGCTTGTTTTGTTTTTGTTTACTATAGAGAGGCTAAGAAATGCAGGCACGGGAAAGAAGGTTCATAAATCGCCTGAAGTCTCTCTAACGGACGCCACGAGATCGACGCATGTGTCACGAAGAAACAACGAGCGATGTACGAGTTCTTCTCCTCCATCAGCCAACTCACTGACTTGCACTCAGCTGATGAATGTTAAAGTAGACATTGAAATGAAAAATTTGTGGGATGATTTTCACACTCTTGGTACAGAGATGATTGTAACCAAGGCTGGAAGGTAAGTTTGAGGTATTCTTTTATAATCGTTAAATTTTACACACTTGCACTTTCCTGGAAAAATTTCCAACGTATCGATAACAGTTCTTGTTCAAGAAGGTAAAGGTTAAGCTTAGAGAGTAAGAATTGAAATGAAGACAATCGTCTAGGAGTTTTTTTATGAGTTGCGGTAGTATAAAATTGCATTTTTCACACCTTGCATTATTTGATTCAACCGATGTGGCATAAAAGAAGTGACTTCATGCTTCAAGAGTGTTTAGTTTCCAAATATGTTCAGTAAAAAATGCTTTGTTCTGATAAAGTCGTGGTGGAAAGAGCTTCTTGTTAGCTGTCTTGAGAAAGGATGGGGATAGAGGCCTTGTACGAAAAGTTGCGCAAAATTGACACCGTTATCAAATTCTCGATAACGTTGAGGGAAATCTCTAATTACTGGCCCTCTCACGAGTGAATGGCAAAAATAACATCGCATTTTGGGTCGTTTATTATCAGAGAGAGGGAGTCTGTTTATTCCATTAGCCGGAAAAAATGTTTTTGATTTCATAACCAGCGCTATCACAACAAGGAACCATTATGAAGCAGGCTTGTGTTTGTTTTCTCTGAGAACAAAAGATGTGAGAAAACGAAAAGCGCGTGTGGTCAAACATTGCTGTACAGCGCGCTTGATTTCCTTCGAATTTTCCTGTATTGATGAACACAAATATAAGCCAAGAAAATAAATCCGTCAAGTTGAGAGGGACAGGAAGTTGCATGAATACTAAGCTAATTAAAAGTTGTAAGATTACATGAATAACTAGGGAGCAATGGCTTTAGCCGATAGTAACGAAAAAAACGTGGCGCATTAAAATGCAGTGTTCGGTTTTTGCAATCTTCACATTCTCGAAATCTTCTTACAACATTTTGGGGTTATGGTTATGCAAAAAAGTAAACTTACAAAAAAAAAACACAAACTTTGATATCGTCGGTTTGTGGACTTTGTAGATTAGCCCCGGGCAGATGTCCGGCACTGGAATTTATCGAGACCTTTTTGACAAATCAGTCAAATTTCCAGATGCATAATAAATTAAAAATGAAATGGAGCGTTAAAGACGCTTTCATTCCAATGGCATAATGAGATTTAAGAACGATGGGAGTTTTTTTACCCTTTTTTTGCCTACATTTTTCCTCATTATTGGCGACATTTACAGATGTGGTTTACCACGGAAATGAGTGCGGGCGTTTCGGCTTTTTCTTGTTTACCTTCAAGTGGATAATTGACTTGTGAGCAACGGAGGGGATATTTTTGGCAAGAGCTTAGTTCAACTCCAAACAAATATGCCATTCTTTCAAGCCAGCTTATTATCTTTGGCCATTCAATCGTATTTTTATTTGCAAATTTGCACCCACGGTATGAGTGTGCTATTTAGATTTCTTGCTTAACTTTGGATTGTAAACTTTGACGGAAGACTTCTTGTAAGCGTTTAAACCCGCCTGATTTCATGTAGCACGATTTTTGTGTTGCTTTCACAATAACTAACCAAAAAATAAGCTATTTTTACTTTAAAATGCTCCTAAAGTTCTTATACTGTGACGAGTTATCATTATTCCGAGACACTTGGTCTTCCTGAAGAGAAAAAGGAAAATTAGTGGTTCATGTTGCCCACTGGCGAGTTTTGCAATTATGCCTGGTAGAGGTGAGAGGCAACTTCTGGCTCAAGTTTGGTTGAGGAGGTGAATGAAATTTTCAAAATTTGTTGGGTGATGGGAAGAATACTTCGAATAGAGAAAAAGTAACGGAGGACTTCAAGAAATATATGTCACGTGGGAGAAAAACGAGGTTACACATGAACGAGGGAAAAGCTGAAAATCAAGTCTTTGCGCATTATATCAACGTACGCATCATAACACAAAATCCCACAGGAAATCCATAGTCACAAGTTTTTTTGATGGTACTTCTATATTTGATCCAGAGATCCAATAAACAGCACCACTTGAACAAGACAAGACTAATAACTAACAAAGTTCCGCACAGGCCTTATTTATTTATGCGAACACCAATTCAATGGATAGTACTATATGAGTGAAAAAAAACTTCTCTCTAACTTTGTTTCCATTTTTCAGACTTTGAGATGGCCATCACTCATTAATAGTTCATTACCCTAACAACCTATGGCGTCCACTTCAAATCAGTCACGTGCATAGGCCGCAGTTTTAGAATCCAGTAAAACCTGAGGAAATCATTCCGTTTCATTGTAACGGGAGAGCTTTTGCCTTTGAAAACCCAGTAAAACACTGTCAAAATGAATAGCCCGAGGGAGGTATTTCATTTCAGTGAAACGGGAGAACGGAGCTAATACGTATTGTCTTTTGCCTCATTGGCATTCTTTGTATCAAAACGTCATCCTTATTAGTATTTGACACTTATTCACAACACTGAGATGAATAGTTGTTTTAGTATATACTAAAATAGTGAGATAATATAACACAAAAAGATGATTTTAACTCATTATTCCTGCAATGATTACGCATTGCTCTGACGTAAAAAAACAAAGGATATTCGAAATTTGAGTAGCCAATCAGGGCGCGTCTTTGGTATATACCAAAACCTTTTATCGGATGGAAGAAAATTATCTTTAGTGCAATGGCCGACCTTTTGTTTGCGCAACGGGTGACCTCGGAACGGTTCGTTGAAATAGCTGACTTTCTTCCTTATTGCTCTTATAATCACGAAAAGTTTGCTTTCAACATGTTCGAAGCCATGTTGTGAACTAGTCTGCAGTCTTAAATCTCGTCAACCTATTCCCAGAGGAAGCTTCCACATCATTTGTGCCCAGCAAGTTCTTCAAAACAACAAAAGTGCAAAATAATCGCACTCGTTCGTGAAAAAAACACATTCCCGTATTCTCCACAGATTTTCATTTTGAATCTGTTCAATAAACTCGTGGGTCGTGCATTTGTCAAGTTTCAAACCACTTCGCTTCGCCTCAAGGTTCTGAAACCCACTTCCGCTCTTTCACTGAACAATAGTTCATCCACAAACATGTATCCACAAACATGAATAGTACCCAGGGAGGTTAAATCTCACCCAAGTTTTCTGATTCGCATTTCTTCATGGTACAAGAATCATTTTGATAAAAGGAAAAAAACAAAAGGGGACTTTTTTGAGTTACTGTATGAGAATGAAACCCGACAGACTGCTATTAGTAGAATTATCGTTTCGTTGACTACAATTTCCTGTTTCCTTCGTCGTTAGCAATTCTTTTGCCACGATCTAGAGAACAACGTAGCGAGGATGGCACAGTCGGTTAGTGCGCGGCCTCGGTGCAATAGGTCTTGAGTTCGATTCCCGGATCTCATATCCCTTTTTCGATTTCTTTCCGTTCTGTGTAGCTTAAGTAGCTTTAAATACCCTTAAAACGGAGCACTGATGGCGAGGGGGGAATAAAATAAACGCACCGTCGACCTCAGATTTGTCAGTTGAATTAGTGTTACGAGTTGTCGACGTTAAATATGGTTGCTTTTACTTTACTTTACTTTACTTTTAACGTCAATTTGCAATTTTAAAGATACAGTACATGGTGAACGAAGTTTAGAACAGTTCAACTGAAATCTTCTTCTTGTCGCTGCCAAAGGACTGATTAAAGGCATAACAGCCTAGTTAGACTTACTTTTGAACTCATCGCTACCCCGATTGAAGTCTTCCCCAAAGGCGCACCTTTGGACTGACTAGCCATTACGGATCCAGTGAATTCATCACATATAAATTTGTGGATTAAAACTTTAAAAGTTCTTGTTTGGCTTGAAAAATAGCATCACCTAGAAATAATTCGTCTTGAAACTCATGAAAAGGCTAGTAACCGTTTCACTGCGCAATCAAAAGTTGCAGGTTTCCATGACTTAAGTAAATTTTCAATACTTTGAGAAAGCTACCCATTGGTATCACCTAAGGTACTGCATTGGTTGAAAGAATGAAGAGAAAATCATACAAGAACTTTGAACACTAAACTTATGATAAACACGGAATGGGAGCGTTGGCACAACGAACATTGGCACAACGAACTCGAGACCGGAACACACTAGCTTCGAAAACAGTGACATTGTGTAGGAGGTGTTCGAGGAGTCGTATGTAAATATTGACTTTGTCAACAGAGCACGCGCTTTCTCCGCTAAACCGCCCAAGACGAAGATTACCTTGGCTTTGAATATACTTACACGCAGCATTTCACGCTCAAAGTTGTAAGCTTTGTGTCTACAACGATTTGTGTAAGGATCTTTGAAACTCCATCAAAAGAAACTCTTGTTGCGAACCTCCGTTATAGCCTAATTATAGCCCCTAACCCTGCATTCTTAAAAGCCAAAGTTGGACGCCGATAGTAGACAAGAAAATGACGAGTGCTTCCTGAAATGCGACCTAACGTATTCGGAACCAATGCTGTAATATTGGAAGTCAAAGTTCTACTTTATAGGAAAGGAGGTTCTGGCTTTGAATTCGTTCAGGGGATGTGACCCTTCCATTTGCTATCTGTAACTATGTGGTATTTCTTTTAAAAGATCGTGATCATTTATCTACGACAAAATTTATTCCTAAGATAAAGTTAAATGGAAAATTCCAGGAATAGCTCGACGAAGTTTGGACTTTCCAACTCAAAGTTGTAATCTTCGTTTTGTCCTATCAGACGCGAGTAAAACTATTTTGTCGGAACTACATCCTTTTTGGAAGAAACACATTTATATGTTTATGTTTTTCTTTGGTCAAACAAAATAAACAAAGTGAAGAAAATTGAAACTCTAACAAATCTGTTGGTTTTAAAACTAAGGCCGTAATCTTTGTAACAACTTCGAAACTAATGGGATGTCACTTCCATTTGAGATGTAGATGATCCCTTTTCGGATCCCCTGACATAACTCACAATGCCTACGCTTTGAAAAGTAAAAATATTTTGAGAAATAAAAAAAACAAAAACAAGTTACTTCCGCCATGTATTTTGATCCATAGTGGAAAAGAGCGAAGTTTTACTCCTTCAGTTAGGTGTTGTGAAATTGTCAAAGCAAGTTACCCCTCGTGGTTGTCTAAACTTGAACTTAAAAAAACACTTAATCTCCGATTGGAGAAGTTAGTTTACAAAAAATGTAGTGCTTCGCATTTGGGGGATGAAGCATCTAATTTTATCACGGGGGGGGAAGGGGGGTACCTTGTTTAACCGAAATCTCTTCGGTATAAGGAAACCCTGGCCTAACGAACAAGGCTTTTTAGCCCCAAGTTAAAGGAAAAAACTCAAAAGAACAGTAGATAGAGTAACAAACCAATTTCAGTTCCTCGTCCCTTGCCTAATGCTGTAATCAAGATCATTTCTCGTGACAGAGCTAAGGGGTGATTCGCTACCGTTTACCTGGTGTCTTTTTTGCAGTTGGATTGTTTGGGTACACAGCAAGTTTACCAAAGCTTGTCCCATGATGTGAAAAATAATAAGCCTTCATAATGCTATTCAGTTAATTGAAAAACTTCTTGGCTTTTGAGATATGCCCAAAATAAAAAGCAAAGAAAGCTTCAAACCAGCAAAACATCCGGCTATTACTACAAAAATCTGCTTTTTGAAATTTCGAAACTGATCAAAATTGTTAGTTAAAAATAAACCATTTTCCCTTTTCTCGTTAGGCGAATGTTTCCTCCATTTCAAGTGCGGTTACACGGACTAGACCCATCGTCAAAGTACATCTTAATGATGGACTTTGTTCCCGTGGATGATAAACGCTACCGCTACGCATTCCACAGTTCCAAATGGTTGGTGGCGGGTAAAGCTGACTCTAGTGTACCCGGGAGAGTACACATTCACCCTGACTCACCCTGTACTGGACAGCAATGGATGAAGCAAATCGTGTCTTTTGACAAACTCAAACTCACCAACAACCTCATGGACGACAATGGACATGTAAGTTGAAATTTTGTACTTATGTCTAGTAAAAATTTCAGTGGTTTAAGTTTTCCATACCTGCGTCCTCCTTCGCCATCTTGCGCTGCGTCGAGGCGTTACGTAACGCTTAAACTGCGGCACCAGTTTTCGTTGCATAAATCATTTCTAAGTATCCAAAGCCTAATCTCGTACCCAGATCTCCTACGGTCACATTTCCAGTGACAGAGTGAGATCTGGGTACGCGATTATCCAAAGCCAATACACAAGCCTCTTTAAATATGAATAATATTTTCTACGATTCGCCGATATATTGTGTTTGAATATGTTGAAACGCAGAGAACGCCCGAGTTCAGATATATGATGTCATACTCTCCGTCTTCATCTATATTTACAGAACAAATCGTGGCTGGGTTGTTATTTGCAAGTCTTTATACCCACTATATAATGAGGAGTCTCTCAGTGTTGCTGCAAATAACCTTCAGTTCCATTTCAATTAAAGTTACTCAAAACCATAATCACTAAGGAATTCAAAGTAACGTTTTTTAAGCCTTCTTTGCCCCTTTGACAGCTGTTTCTTTGGGTGATAGCAATGATTTGTCGTGATATTGATAATAATGTCGATAATTACGTCGGTGAATTTTCCCAAAGCGAAACTATTTCACGAAATCAGACAAAGGAACTAGACAACACTAATACCAAAACGGAACTCTTAAAAGATGAGAACCAGGATAGAATTTACCATCTCTTGATAGCGTTGATTATGAAGGTGACATTAGGGACCTTGAGATTCTAGTACGAGGACGAGAACGAGATTTGACTGCCTGTTTTTAGCGAAAATACGTAGAAAATTTACTTACTCTTTGTTTGAAGCATAACTTGCTCAGCATCGTAGCCTTTTCCTGCTCGAAAAATGCCGAAAATGCTATCGTGTTGTTGACTTGTTTTGACGCGACGACATTTTTGCAAAGCCTCGTACCAAAATGACGGCGGTATCAAGTTTTCTCGCTAAAATAACGCTGGTTTGTGCGCGCTCACTGTTGTTCTATGAGAAAATCTCGCACTCGTAGTCGTTCTTGTTCTAGAATCTAAAGCTCTCTAACGATGAGGTAATGGAACATTAAAGGTATTTTGGAGGCCCACGGGGATTTTCCACTGAAATAATTCTTAAGATAGCAATTAAGTCGCTCTCTTCTGTCTTCAGATAATTCTCAACTCCATGCACAAGTACCAGCCTCGTTTTCACCTGGTACTCGACAATCAGGAAAGAAGTACAATGACCAGTGATCTGGGAGCGAGTACTGAACATGTGAGGACATTTTTGTTTCCTGAAACTCAATTCATGGCTGTGACTGCTTATCAAAACCACATGGTAAGTCCATTAACTGTTCAGTTTGATCCGAGCTGATTCAATTAGCAAAGAAAATGAATAGAAGAAATGCGTTCTCCTTATTTCACACAGTTATTAGACACATGATCTCTGGAATGATTCGTGGTGATTTTTTTGGAGTGTTTTACATCTGTCTGTCTGTTCACTGATTTGTCTATCTGACTATCTACCAATTTATGGCAATCTATCTGGTAAACGACGCTGGCACTTGCTTTAGCCCGTGTGGCCTCGTTTGAGAGGTTGGCCAAAAAAAAAAAATCATGAGTTCTTGTAATTTTTTAAATGTTTAAGTGAAGTTTTATCCATTTACTTAATTTGTCTAACTCTAAGTTGACTATAATCCAATTTCGGTGAAATTGAATTGTAGATAACTAGTGCTGTCCACCCTTAGAACAGCTGACGCAAGGCATTTTTTTCGGTTTCCGATTCCAACTCGGTCATACGTACGTAAACGTGGCTTACTCTATAACGAATATGAGTGATTTTTGTATGTGTCTTGTGACGATTAATCAAATTCTCGTTGTACGATTTGAGAATCAACGTGATCAGTTTGCGCACTCATGCGCTCTAAACATGTAGGAAATCATGCGCGGTAAGAATGTGCTACTGACTGAACTACCCTTGTGTGATTTACGAACCACTCGTTCTTTTGTTTCAGATAACTCAACTTAAAATCGCAAGCAACCCTTTCGCCAAAGGGTTTCGAGATTGTGATCCAGATGACTGGTAGGTACAAAATGCAATAGAGAGATTTTCAAGGGTTTGAACTCGCGATGAACGCGCGCGCGCGTAAGCCACACGCGCGATACCTAACTGCTCGCTTTCGCTGATGAATCAAAAAGTGGACTGGAAATAACTTTTGTTGCATGTATTAAGCAATAACTCGAAACGTAGCTAAGTGCCCGACCCTGATTTCTTGTCCACAAGTAAGAGTCGTTTCTTCGCATTCTTTAAAATTAAAAAAAAGTTATCTAATTGAATTTCCTTTCATCTTCGAACTGCGTTTCCATAAATAACTCTACATTTCCATAAATTCTGCTAAATAAATTTTCTCATACTATACTTCTTAAGTAAAACAATTAAATTGGGTTTCGAAATTGGAAAAAAATACCAGGTCACAGAATTAGTTTTAAAGGTATTCTTAAGAAACTGAATTTTAGGGTGTCTTTCGGTAGTGCTGTACCGTTGTCGTGGCAACAGTTGGGGACCCACAATTGAATATTGGACAAAATATCAAAATGTTTCCCAACTGTAAAGACCGACTGTGTTGTTGTCCTTTTCCATAGACCACTTTCATAAATGGCGGCCTCTTATATTCTTTTGTGTTTATGTTGATTAGACCAACTGCCTGCATTTTGAAACAAATATTCCTTTGAAATTTGCTCGTAGAAGCGAGGCTAGAAAGGCTTATTAACATTGAAACAAAATTATATTTTATTTGGCCGCCATTATGAAAGAGGCCAATGGCCTATGAAAAAAGAGCTTAATCAGAGGATCAGTATCGTCGAATGAAAGGTGTCTGCTGTTATTTTACTGCAAAACGGATAACGCATCATAACCAGATTATCCGCCTTTTTTAAAGTGTAATCGTCCTAGACGTCTTTAAAGGAAAGAAACAAGATATGTAAAACCTTCTTCAAACACAAAGTTGTCTCTCACTGTTCTTAAGTATTTGTCGCCCAAATACTGCTTTATGATCTTTCAATAATAGTAAGAAGATTTGATGATAAACATAACTATCCTCTTTCTGGTACCACAGTCTTAGCTGCTTAAAGTGGTACTATGATCAAAAAATCAATTCCTTTTTTTCTTCAGATTTTGAAAGCGTGTTCGCTTAACACAAAACTGGCAAAATTTTGAGCTTTGAAATTTATCCAAAGGCTGTTTATTTTGAGTGTAAGTTTTGGATTTCATGGTCCGCCATTACTCACGTTCAAAACTGGCCGATTGGACCTCGGAGGGTTGGATCTAGAGAAAATGACGTCATTTACTCACTAGCTTAAAATTTCAGCGTGTAAACGCAATTTATTATATATGCAAAACACGGGTTGAAAAGTCTGAAAGCCCGAAACTCCCTTGCTGCATATTAATTAGGCCGCGTACACACGCATTGCATTCTTAAACTAGTGAGTGTTTGACGTCATTTTCTCCGCGACCCAGCTCTCTCAAGATTTTAAAGTTGTAATGGCGGACCAATAAATAAGAAAATTCCAGCTAAAATAAACAGGTGTCTTTTTAAAATCAGAACTTAAAACTTGGGTGAGTTAGTGTTTAGTTAACATAGTTTTGAAATCCAAAGGAAAAAAAAATTTTTTTTGGTCGTAGTGCCACTTTAAATTTGAATTTTGAAGGAAAAACCAGAAATTGGACAGTAGTAGTTGATTCATTTGTTTGCTGATATTGTCTCGTCGAAGTGAAAGATGGTTTTGGTGCATTGGATCAGAGTAATGATGGCCTCATATAGTTCAAATTGTTAAATCTTGTTACCAAGCTCCAAAAAAAGTATAACTTTTAACGCTTTCTGATTGGTTAACCTCCACTTCGCCGATAACGGAATGTTTGTTATTGCTACTGAAAAATGATGGCCGCCAACAAGGTAACGGGGGATAGACGCTGTTTGTTGATTGTCCAACCACTGTGCTTTCTCTCAAACTTAGGTAGTGGGTTGTGTTAAATATCTTTCGGCCAACGAACAAGTGATAGTGAGTTACAAGTTTACGAGTAGCTAACCTGCTATACAGGCTATACAGGTTTTCCGAAATATAAGAATGTACTTGCATTTGCAAGAGCACACAGTTTCTTTCCTTTGGAACACTAACCACAAGGGCGGTTGCGACGTGGCTGTGACGTTCCCTGAAAACACTATCTTTCATGAGCTAACGTTTGAGTTTCTTACTATGTAAATGGCTAAATGCTGTTACGCTTTTGGTTCAAACTTAATAGTGTGGTTGAAGTTATCAAGCAAGTGGAACCAAGCCCAATGATTTCGTCAGCTAAGCCTCGAATTCAAGCCGATGTTTTCACCTCTAAGTCTTGTGATTCGGAAAGAGAAAACGGGGCAATTGTGACAGGTTTGTATTTTGTATC
>NC_090879.1:7164116-7181616 GCF_036669935.1 Montipora foliosa
TCTAGTTCCAATATTCCAATGGAAAACCAGATCACGAACAATTCGTCTGGACGAGAGTGCTAGCATTGCCTACTTACATTGAATTTCACGTCAACGCAATCTACTCTTTGGCATAAGATCTTCTTTCACTAAGGCCATTTTCTTTGATTTAAGTTCTATTAAAAACTATTAAAGGCTTCGTGAGGTTTAAAGGCAAGCTAGTGAAACACAAGGAAACGTTCGCCATACTTTCTCTTATGCAACCACATTACCCACAATGCAACGCATACGTTTTCAATACTTATTTGGTGAAAATTTAAATTGTGTAGGACTCTTGGGACGAGGGACTGAAGGAAGTTCATCATGACGAATATCCGATCCAACCAAACGAGTCGGTCAACGCATTGAATGTTCCTATCACGTGTCGGTAATTAACCATTTTAAGAAAAACACAACACTCCTGAGTTTTACAGACATGTTTCGGCAGTTGCCTCTGCCATCTTCAGTGTGAAATGAACAATAAATTACAGTGAAATATAAATACTAGAGAAATTACGATAATAATAATGACAGTAATTAAGACTACGACAATAGTAATTCAAAATTAAACAGAAAGTTTCAAATTAACGTGTTTGACCTGTGCGTTGACTGTTGGTTTGTCCCAAAATATGTGCAACGCCTCTTTGATTTTGAGAGCAAACCACGAAGATGCCTGATCAATGATGGCAAAATTGTCACGGGAGCATGCAGAGCGACACGCTAAGGAGCTCTCCAGCTGCTTGAAAATGTGTGAGGCCCTGTCCGTTTCCAAATGTTCCCTTACACGAGTGTTGAAATGTCGAGTGGTTTCACCGACATAGCAAGCTGCACAGCCTGCATACTGATGGCCACTTCACAAGTTGCAATTATTTCCTCTTATTATGGTCTTGACTGGGGAGTCAAAAGGCTTGTTTTTTCCACAAAAAGCAGAAAATGAAACGGTAAAAAAATCAATTTTCAGTTGTGAAGGACATTTCAATACACAGCCAGATTGCTACCATTATTTGAATGCTAACGGAACTTCAGACGCGATATTTGACGAGTTAAATATACCGAAGTCCATGTGCATTGGCAAGGACAAAACATATGTTTGTCAGGCTAGCCACGAAAATAATAAAATCGAGGCATAACTAATAGAGAAACTGTTGCTGCGTATTGCAATAAGCTGTCTCACACTAACAGATAAAGATAAACTTTAACATTCACTTTTCTTCATTGCCATAATAAATATAACAAGAAATGAACTTAAACGTCTTCCTTATCACTTTCTCTCAAATCCATAACGTGAATATTATTCATTACCTCAAATGGCTAACAATAAATTATACATTGTTATTCATTACCTCAAATGGCTAACAATAAATTATACATTGTAACAAGGGCAAAAAGTGAATTAACTAAAAATCATAATACTGGCCGTGTCAGCCAAATTGTTTTGCTTGGACCACCTGCGACAAAGCTAGCAAAGTAAATACAGTCGAAAGTAAAATGTTATAGTAATAAAACCATTCCCAAATTTACCTAAGCTTCCTTTCCAAAGTAAAATTTCCATCTTTTGCTCGCAAATTGAAAAGGGCAATAAAGAGAACTTGAAAACGGCAATTTGTAGCGTTTTAATATTTGGTTTAAAATTCAAGTAACTCTTTCTTTTTCCCCACTATACGACATATCAGTACCATCTAAAAGTCATTAAGGAGTTGTCTAAAATCTCAGGCTTTCCTTTCATGGAGGGCATGCCAACCAATAGGTACCTTCTTGCCCTCTTCCTAAACCACTGCATGACTGTACTGGAAAACTGAGCTTCATCTAGGTCAGTGCTGAATTCAATAATCTCTCAGTTCTGGTATAGCACTACTCAGAGACGACAACACTACAAAAATGTGATTGACCACAAGTTAGTTTTCGAAGTGAGACCAAGTGCAAAGTCAGTTTCCACTGATATATAGATAAAAACTAACTACCACCAAATAATTTTGCACCTGGTCTCACTTTAAAACAATGAGCGAACAAGAGCGTCACAAATTTTATATATAAAAAAAACAGTAATTCTTTCAAGGCTTGAAGTAGCCTCTTTCCCTTTCAAATGAAAATAAACGGAGTTGAGGGTTTCTGGAACGTCCCCTGCAGGTTGGACAAGCCACCCAAGTTTCTACAGTAAAAGTGACTTTCACGCTTTCCAATGTAAATATTGACTACAATATCGACCATTAAATGGTACAATTCTACAACTTATTTTTGGACCCCTGTTAGTGGTTCTGCTACAGTTAGAGCACTAAGACACCAAGGCTAGCTTACAAAAACTTACTGAAAAGCCGTAGTGTAAGTTATGCCTCCCCTTTTTTCCTAATTCAATTTAAGGCCAAGAGCAAGGCACAAGGGCTATGAATTGAGCTAGAAAACAAACAAACAAAAACAAAAGAGAGGAGCCAAAAGTTACTACACCAGCCCAATAAAAAGAGGTGAGTATCATATTTCAATCAAACAACAAAAGTACAGTTTTTTATTTGGAAGGTAGAATGCGAGCAGACTCTTTCTTTTTCTAGCGTGCGACGGGAATAAAAGAATGCGTCAAGAGACGAAAGCGAGCGGCAAAGCCTCCATTCTCGTCACCAGAACCTCGGATCGACCCTCCGTAAGGTTCTTATAGCCAAAAATTGGCTATTTGAACCTTACGGCGCCCGCTCACTCCTCGTGCTAAAATGAATGCACCAATTAGAGACGCATGATTGTTCTTCACGAAAACCAATGAGAAGACACTTCGTTTCAGGGTTCCCCAGAGCTCTTCTCTCCCTCAGTCAAGAGAAGAGCTCTGGGTTCGAGATTGCAAAGCCTCGAGAAACGTAGGCCCCTTCTTTCTCTAATTTGCATAATTAACTTTTTCTGTCGCATGAAGGATTTCTGGGACAAAAACAGACTACTCGTAGTCTACTTGGCAGGCCATACTGAATCATCAAAAATTAGATTTCACTTAATTTCATTTTAGATGTAGCTGATCGACAAATATTTGATTGATCAATAATTTCTTTAATTTCCAATAATATTAGACCGCGGCACCACAATAGATTTCAATTAACAGGTGCAATCTGTCAATGTATTCAGCAAAAGCTTGCACTCAGGCTGTCATGGAAATCGACCGTATTCATAAATGGCGGCTAAGTTTTTTTTATGCTTTTTGTCCTCACTAGCCTCGTTTGCACGAACAAATTCAAAAGAATTTTTGCTCCGAAGTGAGGCTAGTGAGGATGATTAGCACGAAGACAAAGGAATAATTTCTTGGCCACCATTTATGAATACGGTCAAGAAATAAAGTAAAATGCATCATTGTTTGACCCTGTTCCTCCTAAGAGTCAGATTTACAGATTTTACTCTGTCTAGCACCAGACGATTTTACTCGTCATTTGGGGGCGCTTTAGAAGTGAAAGGATCGTTTAAAGTTTAGATAAAATTTGGAGTCTTTCTGAAGGTACCGGATTGCGTCAGTTGTGTTTTTGGTAACTTGGGATTAGTCTTTATTTGGAGTTGTTTTGTTTTCTGTCTTTTGTTTCTTTTGTTTTTAAATTACGTAATTTCTGCTCCAGTACTTGCAGAAGGTGCCAAGATTTGTCCGATGCATTTTGTGTTGACCATGCCCACCAACAAATACACCTCTATAATTTGTTTTTAAAAAATCTACAAATAGCATTTTGCTGATTCAATACTTAAACTAACAGCTACGTAAACTATGTGCCATAATTTCTTTTCTTAAAAATAACTCTTTTTTCCCCGTACAGGTTCCTCATGCTGTCAATAAATAAGTCTACATTATAAACTTGCCAAAATGGAAAGAGAGGCACGACTTCAAAGTGGTTTATCCTTCCAACTGCATGCAGTACCTGTAAGCTTGAAGTGCACAGGACTGTAAAGTTGTTTTTTTTGCACAATACAGTAAACATGATTTTACAGTTTGTTAAACTAATACCGGTACTCTTTTAAACTAGGTAGTTCAAGAGCCGTCAGCAATAAAGGAAACGGAAGAAAATACTTGCAATGTACGGTATATTCAGCCTGTTATATTTTACATTAGTATAATTGCACAGGTGATTATTGAAAATTATCTGCACTGATTGGTTGCAGTTGAGGTGATTATCAGTTTTTAAAATGGCCGCAAGCAGTTTTATCGAGGTGACAGATGAAGAAATTAATTGTTTTATAGTAAATGCATATTTTTCAAAGAATCACCTCTGTAATTACACTAAAACAGTATTATTCACCTTAGGCTCGGAGAATATCGGTGAATAAAAACCGAGAGAAAGTCGAGGTTTTTATTCAATGATATTCACCTCACCTTCGGCAAATAATGTTGTTAATTACAGTTGCAATGGGGTCGGTACCAGTAATAAAACGTAGACTACCAGTCTCCCTCTTCAGTCACTATCATACAAAAATGATGGTTGATCAAGGGCACTTTTAGAGACTTCTAGCATCTATGAACAAGTATAGCCTGCAAGCACAAACGAATTTCTGACTGCTCTTTCTCTCCTCTGAAAAATAGCTGTTTATCGGGGAAGAGAAACAATGGCCAGAAATACGTCCGCAGAAATGATGGTCACATTAATACATCTATGCCCGCCCTGCTATGAACAAGTGGCGCTCAATAACAGATTCTTTGCAAAAGACGTATCTCTTCTCTGAAGCACAGAATTCATCCCTTGCCTTTGCCAACCCCATCATAATAAATGATTTCTTTGATAACTGGAATCATAGCAAAAATGAGCTTTGTTCACGGGAGGCAGAATGTATTCAAGGCACCCCAAATGGTACCGGTACTTCTTCCATTTACATGTAAAAACCATTGTCATCTTCTGACATCCAAGAATGCCCCTATGAACAGTGCCACCGAAAACCAGGTAACCCTTTGGAGATGCTGGAGTCAATTTTTTTCATTGATGAAAAGGTTTCTGTCGAACAGATTTGTACTGAATTTGTCCCGGGGATGACATTCTAAAGGAAGCATTATAAGAATCCAAGACACTAATCTTCCTTGTTGAGTTCCCATTGCCACTGTTTCTTTCTTTATGTGGCTTGTTTTCAAACAGAGCACCACGATTCTGGTTTTGATCCTTGTTTCTCTTGACCCAGTGTCCATAGATACGAAATGCAGAGCCATAAATCATTTTGCGAATAGGTTTTACACCGTAAGGCTCCCTCAAAATTGATTCAAATGTTATGGGTAGGATTTTATTCTTTGCAAACTTTGAGAATTCTAGCAATGCTATGATGGCTATTACACTCCCCTAAAGAGGAAAAATTACCAGTAAGGTCAACCAAAATGTAATTGTTTAAGCTACTTTTATAGCATGTGCAAGTTGTTGCTCAAATTTTCATTTGTTTCAGATTAGAATGAATATTAGAATGGAAATCTAGCCTGTGGAAGACTTTCGGGGCAAATAACTTTCATGTTGTAGCCAACTCAAAACTGTGTTGATAGGTTCCGTAACCCCTTACAGAACATATTCTTGGCCTTAGAATCAAAGAGAGATGACAGACATTCAGCCCTCGCAACAATAATCTTCCAAGTTTATTGTTGATATCTTTCTTTCTTTGACATCTGTGAATGCAGGTTTGTTTTCTGTATTTTGAAACGATAAGTGCTATTCTTGATAGAGTCACGTGTAACTCTTTGGCCAGAGAACAAGCTGTTACCGGCGGAGTAAGTCATTCTTTTACCCACCATGGCGACCCGGCTGATGGCATCGCTGCAATCATTGTAACAACGTTTTGATTGATGAAATCGCTTAAACATGAAGAAGTACTCTAATTCTTCGGTATGGGCAAAAATTTTTGCAAAAGTACATTCATGATTTTGAGTGATTCTTGGTTTGTATTCATAGGCAATTGATAAAGACTGGAGCTTTATATAAATTAGTCAAAAGGCTTAACTCGTTTGGTAAAAAAAGGTCATTGCAATTTTATTTAATTAATGATAATGTGTCATTTTTGCAACACCTAACGATGATAGAAGTTTCAGAAGACCCTCGTGCCGGCCTATCGATGTTACAACCCAAAGGACTAATCAATCTGTATCAACCGAGTCGACAACAAAGCGCGATCAAACTTGACCTAATCGTCAAAAGAAAGTTATGATTGCCGGGGATTCTGTTCTCAAGCACTTCCAAGGCCTTAAAATGTCTAGAAATTCTGTCAATTAACGAGACTAAACTAGACTCAACCGTTCATGATAGCGATGTTTACATACCTGGTTTCGAAATAGCTACTTAAAGGGCTACTTTTCTGATAACTTGAAAGTTAGCAAAGGGAATCCGCGCAAAACATGGAACCTCATTAACGAGTTAACCTCACGTAACACCAGTAAGTCGACGAATATCTTAGAAATCCAAGTTTACAACAGAACAATAAGCAGTCCTGGCGACATGGCGGAAGCTTTTAATGATCACTTCACAAATATTAGCCAAGTGCTAGCCCAAGAGGTTCCTGCTGCAGAAGTAAATCCCGAGTTTTACTTTTCACACACTGATAAAGCATTTCATCTAAAAACTCCTAGCCTCGACGTTGTTTTTAACCTATTGAGGAATATTGATGAAAAGAAAGCCACTGGCCTCGATATGATCCCAAGTAAGTTGTTGAAAATGGCTGCTAGTATTGTTACTCCATCGCTGACTGCCATATTTACAAAGTCAATTATCACTGGGATTTATCCAACAGAATGGAAAATGGCCAGATGATAATCTTTGATATTCAACTGGTGGACTTGGGCAAATAATGTCAACACCTGCAAACGGATCGAAGGACTTACTGGTATCCTTAGACCGCGGCTTACTCTGGCATGAGATCACAAATTTAATTGGGAAAACTAGACAACCGAACAAACGACAAACTTTGCCTATCTGCCTACCTCCCAGAAAGGGAAATTGACATTTCAAATCCACAGTTCAGCTAGCGTGTACTAGCGTGATAACCAAAGCGTGAAGTGAAATAGATGGGATGAACCAAATATTTACTTTTCAGTATCAATGCATGTAACCAAACTGTGCAATTCATAAACCATTATGTAATCATCAGTTTGGAACTGACATGCCCAACAATTCCTGGTCTAACATAGGGAGCGGTTTGGGATGGAAGGTTAACTTGCCAATTTCTTCTTTCTGTTTTCAAAACTTTGTACAAAGAATGTCAACATTTTGTACGAACCACGCCCACTTTGCACAGAGAACACGAACGTTTTGTACGAGCCATGTCCGTTTTTCACAAAGAACGCTAACTTTGTACACACAACGTCGAGTTTGTACAACGAACAACCACGTTTGTTTGATTTGTACTTTTTCCATGGGATATTCACTTCTCTTACTTTCAAAACATATATGAACATCTCAATTTTGTCACATACAACTTTACTTTTGGTTTAAAAAAGGATTTTGTTGCTTAGCCGTTCATCTCGGGCTCATATCCAGACAATAGAAAAACATTTCCGAAGTGACTGAAAATTGTTTGTGTACGTGACGCTTCCACCACAAAGAAGAAAGGAAAGGAAACTATAACTTGCCAGCTTTAACAGGTTTTAAAACGAAACACTGATACCGCTTAAAAAGGTCCCAAGAAAGTCATAAAGTCAGTCTTACCAGTTCACTTCAGCTCTGAAGCTTTACAGCTCTTCAACTAAAGGTACACTAAACGCAGACTGAATACCTGTACATACAACGCAGGGTTGTACGGATGATAATCTTTGATATTCAACTGGTGGACTTGGGGAAATAATGTCAACACTTGCGAACAGATCAAAGGACTTCCTGTTATCCTTAGACCACGGCTTACTCTGGTATGAGATCACAAATTTTACCGGGAAAACTAGACAACCGAACAAACGACATAGCTTTGCGTGTCTGCCTACCTCCCAAAAAGGGAAATTGACATTTCAAATCCACAGTTCAGTTAACGTGTACTAGCGTGATAACAAAAGCGTGAAGTGAAATGGGTGGGATCAACCAAATATTTACTTTTCAGTATCAATGCATGTAACCAAACTTTGCAATTCATAAACCATTATGTCATCATCAACTTAGAACCGACATGCGCAAAAACGCGTGGTCTAATATATGGAGCGTATTTGGTATGAAAATTAACTTGCCAATTTGTTCTTTCTGTGTTCAAAACTTTGTACAAAGGACGTCAACATTTTGTACGAACCACGTCTACTTTATACAGAGAACGCGAACGTAACCGTGTCCGTTTTGCGCAAAGCGCGCTGCCTTTATACACACAACGTCGAGTTTGTTCAACGAACAAACACGTTTGTTCGATTTGTACTTTTTCCGTTGGATATTCACTTCTCTTACTTTCAAAACTTATATGAACATCTCAATCTTGTCACATACAAATTTACTTTAGGTTTAAAAAAGGTTTTGTTTCTTCAGCAGCTCATCTCGGGCTCATATCCAGACAACAGAAAAACATTTCCGAAGTGACTTTGTACAGAGAACGCGGACGTTTTGTACGAACCATGTCCGTTTTGCACAACGAACGCTAACTTTGTATACACAACGCCGAGTTTTTAGAACGAAGAAACACGTTTGTTCGATTTGCGATCTGAAGGCGAAAGGAACCCACGAAGACTCGAACATTCATTCATTGCCTAGCGGAGAGGATTGCTGAAAACCATGTTGTGATATCGTGGGCGTACAAATAAAGATGGAGACTGTAAATCGTTGTGAAGAAGGATGCTTGAAAGGGCATATTGCCGGGTCTGTTAGCGAAGTTTTGAGGCGTGCTCCGTACTGGTACCTTGCGAGATGATGAGGTGGACTACCTCTATTTCAAAATTGACAGGATAGAGCACATTTTGGCTCTGAGTTTACAGGTTACAGATATTGAATTCAGAGTGTTTCAGTGTGTACGGAATACTAAGGAATTAATTAACTCTTCTCTAGACGGCTTTAAGAGCATGTCCGTGTAAGAACCGACCACTCAAATTTTCGTGGAAAATGGATTGCCTTCATTTTTTCTACACAAGTCAAGCAACATATGCAATGAATGAAAATTGTCTTTTTTTCGATAGATTCGCTTTTAAAATTCTTTTTGAAGAATTTTTTTTGTAGGCACCCCGAAAACAACACAAATCGGAAATTGAAACCCCAAAATTTGGGGGTTACGTTATGCTTGCTCAAACTTCGCACATTTGATGAAACAACCTAATTCGTTTAGAATTACTGCATAATTCTTTCTTCTTTCCACACAACTAAAAAGTATCTGCTTATCTTAAACGCAAGCAAAGTTGTGACGTTTTAACCTGGTCCTCTCAAAGACGTCGTTGCCATCTTTGATAACATAGCCTCCAAACAAACAGATTGTTTTCAAAAGTGGGACTTCTTCATGAATGATGACTGTTATCAGCGTAATGTACTAAGCCTAAGCTATAATTATCTGTATTAAAAGTTGTGGGCACTTGTAACGTTCTTAGCTCCAAACCGTGAAGGAAACTGATGAACCACTTCAATCAAGCTCTTACGAGGTTTTATTTTAACAACCCGCTCTCAAGTGCGTGGTTTTGCTAGTCACGTGAGCTAAGTACAATAGCACACGGAGACCACTACACCTTTCCTTTCGTAAAAAAAAAAACTGAAACTAAAATCTACACAAGTTGGAAATTGAACTATGGCCCTAAGTTGGCACTAAACAACAAACAAACAACAAGTTGGCAAACTAACTAACAGGTTGGCACTAAATGAAAATTTAGCCAGTAATAACAACAACTATACGATTGACTAGAACATGGCTCTCAAATAAAGTTCCTTTCTTTCAAAGTCCAATTGGTTTCAACAACAGTTCTCTCCACTGATACACCTTAACTTTCAAGTGTAGTCCTTTAAATAGCTTGGTGGCTTTGAAACACGTCCAGCGCGTGTGATCCTGTGCTGCCCTGGCTGGGGCTTGTCAGACACTACAACTTACGGTTTGCTTGACTGATCAGGTGGTACAGTTTCAGTGCTAGGCTCTTGTAGATGAAACTCTGTTGCACAGGAGTCCGGAAGGTTCGCTGAAGTAACTCTTTGCGGCTGAGGTGATGGGCTGATTTCTGGTTCATTGCCTTCGAAGGGATAGAATGGCTCCTTGCTGCTGCGAAGGTGTCTGCGATTCCTGTGGAACATTCTACCATCTTCGGTTCTCACATTGTAGGATCTCACATCTGTTTGGTCCTGTACCACTTCCTTGAACCATTTCTGTGACCTATTGCCAGGTTGGGGTGCAACTCGCACTGTCTCTCCTTCCAGGAGGATTGGAAGCTCTTTCGCATGTTGGTTATAATGATAGGTTAGCTTTGCTTTCCTCTTCAGTATTTGATCTCTTGTTGCCCCTGTATCTGTGGACTTTGGTTTCAGCAGTACTTCAGCTGTTTGCAGCTGAGTTCGGGTGCGCCTACCGAACATTCGTTGCGCTGGTGAAGAATTCATTCCTTCAGTGGGAGTGTTTCTCCAGCTTAGTAAGGAGAGGAAGAATTCTGAATCGGACTCTTTGGCTTTCTTGATAAGGGTACTGGCAGTTTTCACAGCATTTTCCACCCGTCCATTGCTCTGTGGGTATCCGGGTGAGCTGGTTATGTGTTCAGTTCCAGACGATTTAACAAAATTGCTGAACTCTGCAGAATTGTACGGTGGTCCATTATCACTGTGCAACTGATTTGGGATCCCATGCGCGGCAAAGTGCTTCTTCAACTTGTTAATGATAACAGTTCCTGTCTTGCTATACAGTTGGCCCACCTCAAAATAACCTGAATAGTAGTCTACCGTGCGCAGGTAACTGTTGTCATCAACTGTAAAAATATCAGTTCCTATTTTCTCCCACGGTCTAGAAGGAACTTCATGGCAGATTAGTGGTTCTTTGGGTTGATTGCTATGATAAGCCATGCAGGTGTCACACTTCTGGATAAAGTCAGTGATTTCTGCATTCATGCCGGGCCAGTACAGTGTTTCTCGCGCTCTTTTTAAGCAACCTTGCACGCCGATATGCGACTCGTGCAGCTTCGCCTTGATCCTTGGTCTTAATGTCTGAGGTATGACACATCGCGGTCCCTTGAATATGATGCCATCATGTACCGAAAGCTCGTCACGGAGTTGGAAGTAGGGATGGATGGCTGCTGGGAGTTCCTGCTTTGTATCAGGGAACCCATCCACAATCGCTTTCTTGAGCGTTTGAAGGGTTTGATAACAGGCTGTCTCCTTCTGCAATTCTTTGAGTTCGTGTTCTGGCACTGGAAGAAAGTGTGTGGCATGGATGTGTTCCACTTTGGTTGCGGACCGCTCGTACTTTGTGAGGTAAGCTCTAGAAAGAATGTCCGCTAGCAGCATATCTTTGCCGGGCTTGTAGCGGATCTCGTAGTCATACTGCTGCAGACGGTGTAGCAAGCGCTGTAATCTCTTAGGTGCTGATACTAGGGGTTTCTTCGAGATTGAGACCAACGGTTTGTGGTCAGTCCATAAAATGACTTTGCGGCCGTAGACATAGTTGTGGTTATGTTCCATACCAAAAACGTGTGCCAACAATTCTTTCTCGATCTGCGAGTATCTTCTTTCAGCCGGAGTGAGCGCTCTACTAGCAAATGTGACTGGTTGACCGTACTGCATCACTACGAATCCAAGTCCACCCTGGGATGCATCTCCTTGGCATTCGGTTGGGTCGCTCTCACTGAAATACTTTAGCACTGGTGCTTTGACAACAGCTTCTTTAATTCTCTCAAAGGCGTCTTCCTGTTCATGGCCCAAATCCACTCGGCATCTTTATGTGTCAAGCGACGTAGTGGTTCACACATTTCCGAAAGGTCTTGCAGGAACTTTGACAGGTACTTTACTAGCCCAATGAATCTCTCCACGGCTGGCACATCATCTGGGCGCTCCATTTTGACAATTGCTTCAATTTTTCGGGGATCAGGTTTCAGTCCGTCCTTTGTCATGACATGGCCAATGAACGACACTTCGCTTGATACCCTTTGTCCTGCACCTCTCCAAGAGGTTCTTCAAGTTCTGGTCGTGATCCTGGTCAGCCTCTTCGTCAGTGTCACCTTGACCGATAATACGGAGGTCATCTGCGATTTTTTTTACCCCCTTGAGACCCTCAAGGCATTGGTCAAGCTTCTGCTGGAAACCTGGAAACATTCCGGGGCTGAGCTTATCCCATACGGCATGCGTAGCCATCGGTACCTTCCCCATGCTGTCTGGAAAGTCGTTACTCGACTTACTTGAATCTGGAGGAACTCATCCTTAAGGTCAGCTTTGGTGAACACTCTCGCCTTAGACAACTCTGACAGGATGTCATCAATAACTGGCAAGGGATAATATCTCCGCTTCAGTGCTTGGTTTAGGCGCTGTGGGTCAATGCACACTCTAACCTTCCCGCTAGGCTTCTGCGTTGCAACCATGCTTGATACCCATGGTCTCGGCTTGTCCTCTTTCTCAAGTACTCCCAAGCTTTCAAGGCGTTCACGTTCCTCTCTTAGTTTGCCTTTTACTGCAATTGGAACACGACGGGGTGGCATTACTACTGGCGGGACTGTCTCGTCAACTTCTAAGTGTAGTTTTCCCTCAATCTTGCCAAGGCCTTTAAACAGGTCAGCATACTCTGCTAGAACTTGCTCTTCGGTCAGACTATTGATGCTGTCTTCGATAATCTCAGGTGTTTGGTGGTCAGGCTGCAGGATGTTCTGGTGCTGGACTAGCAGGAGGTTCATTTTCTGTGGTGTCTCAGCTCCCCGTAGAGGTGCGAAGCCATCCTCAACTACGACAAACTCTGCTACATACTCTGTATTGTTGCATGGGTTTCGAATGTGGACTCTTACTGTTCCTAACACTCTCAATTTAGACTTAGAGTAAGTGATAAGTTCTCTTTTTGTAGTCTGAATTTCTGTGTCGTCTGGGAGGCAACTGCGGGGCAGGACATTACAAGATGCTCCAGTGTCTATCTGCATCTCCACTGTCTTCTTTCCAATTGCCATGACTGCACTGATTCGCTTCTTGCTGTGAGAAACGCTATAAACTTATTCGGCAAATGAGAGAGCCCAAAGTTCATCCTCGGATGAAGTTGGTGCATCTTCGTGTACCTCATGCACTCTCAGCTTGCTCTGCTGCAGGTTGCTGCGGGAAGGGGCTTTGTTACCAGGCTGCATTTTTTGCATGCAGACATTGCTAAAGTGGTGTTTTTCCCGATACGTATTGCAGGTCTTTCCGAATGCAGGACACTCTTCTTTCTTACGCTGATGTCTCCATCCACAATATTTGCAATTTCTCATGATCATTTGCTTATTTCCTGGCAAGCCAGCGTTTCTCCAGAGGTTTGGCTGCGCTCGAAACTGTGGCTTCGACTGAGGCTTTCCTTTCTTTGATTTATTCAGATAATTTACGGTGTCTGGGCAATGGCTTGATATCTCTTTTAGCTGGCTATTTGCCGCTTCGGCTGCTCGGCAATAATCCATGCATTTCTCTAGTGTTAGCTGCGATTCTTGAAGTAGCTTTTTACGAAGGGCATTATCAGAAATTTCACATACTAGCCTGTCTCTGATCATTTCTCATTTTAAAGTAGCGAACGAACACGTGTCTGCCAATGTGCGGACTGCAGTTGCATAGGCATCGATTGTCTCATCAGGCTCTTGTGATCTGTTATTAAACTTGTAGCGTTCGTAAATAGTGTTAGTTTTACCTACGCAATAATTGTTCCACAGCTCTAAAACGTTGTCAATGCTACCTTTCTCTGCTTCAGAAGCAAAGGGTAACTCACCGTGGATCACTATAGCCTCAGACCCAATACAAGTGATAAAGGTGGCGACTCGGTAATCTTGCGGTTTCAGATGCAAGCCTGTTATTGTCTCGTACGCTTTTCACGTTTGCAGCCAGTTTTTCCAATTTCTCGCCAGATTTCCTCGAAGTTCCAACCTTGGCGGCAACGGAACATTAGATGTGAAGATTTGCTTTGTGGAATTTGAAGTCGGTGCTGTGCTGCTGCTTGTTGTTGGCGGAGTTGTGTTATTTGTGCTGGCGTCCATATTTGGTGAGGGTTTCATCTCTATTTCTCACCAAAATCAATCCAAATTCAACTAAACGTGAGCAAAAGCTTGCTGTACTTCTCGCTCAGAAGTTTACTTATGACATCATGTAATGTTCTTAGCTCCAAACCGTGAAGGAAACTGATAAACCACTTCAATCAAGCCCTTACGAGGTTTATTTTAACAACCCGCTCTCAAGTGCGTGGTTTTGCTAGTCACGTGACCTAAGTACAATAGCACAGGGAGACTGCTACAGCACTCATAATTTTGTTGCGCAAAAAATTCGACAAAGTAGCGGAAAATTCAACATTTTGTGTGGAAATGAAGAATCTCATCCGTTGACTGTGTTTCCTTGGACAGTGAAAACTCACAAATACAGACTTTGGACTCTCGAGAATCGTATAAGCGTAATTTTATTCGATCTGAAATTAATACAACGACTAATTTACAAACTAAAAGGTTTATCAGGTCAATTGAAAGAAAACAAACGAAACAAATAACTATGCTAATCAACAAAATCAAAGAATAGATATTATATTCGAGTGACCCTCGCGGTCAATGTAATCTCACACGCGACCTATTGTATAATCTCTCTGATAGAATTCTAACAGAAACAGCTTAGATCACAAACTTATAAACGAGCAATAAACCCAAGATGAATCAACTTACTTCGTGGCGAGATTCCAAAGTAAACCTTGAACTAACAGACAGACGGGATAGCCATAAACAGTTGCTTTCTTAAGATCACCATTTCTTAACCAATTCCAACTCTTAGGGTCTCTAAATACTGTTGCCTCTTTTCTTAAAGTTTCTCTTTCTATTGTTGATTACAGTGTCCTTATCTAAACAAGTACCAATGACATTTTCAGCAATTATTATTATTATTATTATTATTATTATTATTACTTCCTGATAAGTGTTTGCTAATAATCCAGTAGGGCCGGGTCCAAACCATGGTCCTTCGGCACCACTGGGTTACACAAAGTCAAACTGACAGCTACAATAATTATTGCTGTCCAGAATTACTTTACTTGTTCTGCTAGAGAAGTAAATGTACCCCAAATGTGTTAGCTTAACTCTAGGAGGATCATGATCTTACAGAAGAACTAATAATATTGACAATAATAAATTGTCATCATGACCCGAAACAATAAATTCATTACACATCAATGAGAAAGCCATAACTCAAGTTATTTATCTGTGTATCCAATGATGTCTCTGTAGGTGACAAGCTCTGACATGAGCTTAGAGAAAATGAAGAAGGCAGCTTCATAAATCAAATTACTGCAGCCAATTCAAGAGGCCGTTGTCTCATTTTTTAAGGCAGAGATATGGGAAGAAATTGCAGATGAATTTGGGCATGAAGTATTACCAGAGAAGCTGCTACGGTTTGCGGTGAGTTGAGGTGATTCTGCATGGTGTGCAGTGTGCACTATATGCACTATAATCAATGTCTTAATAGAACCCATTGGGAACTCAGAGAAATCCAAGCCCCAGATGCACAGCACACCCAATGTATCAATGTTACAATCATGTACTATTGCTATTATAACATTTGGAAAAATATCACACATGTTTGTAATCATATGATATTGTTATTAATGTTTAACACTGACATTTTGTCTTTCCTCCAGGTGAAAGATTTTGAGCAGTCACACCATTTTCAGACTTACCTGGAAAGACTTAAGAAGCAGAAAGATACAGATGAGATTCAGGAAGTGGATGGTGTGCCTGACGGAAGATACGGTGCAAAGGGGATAATTATCTTTTCCTCAGATTTGAACGGTGTGCAACAGGTTGCAATAGCAAAGTTGCCCAATTTCCGCGGAGCATTTTTGGCAGTTGGAGATACATATGATGACTGTGAGGGAAATAACTTTAAACATTCATCAATATGAAACTGCAAGATTACACGTTTTAGATGCTTTTAATGCAATGTAATGTAATTTATTCGCTACAAAATAAACAAATTTACAAAATTAATGAGAATTGAATAATATTAGTATAAAGAGAAAAGGTCAAACTAGGAGAGGACAGACTAGAAGAGAATTGCCCAAATTGATTCATCTGTTTAAAACGCTTACCCTCGTCCAAACACCAGGCTATAATAACAACTATAATTTGTTATAAGATTTGTTTTTACTTACCTAAATTTTTTTAAAATGTTACTTCCAACTTCAAAACACTGCAGGCAATTCGTAGTGTTTGCAGATTTTATAAGGCCTGTAAAAATCCAATACTAACCTTGCATGATTATGGGGTTGAGGGGTTTGTGGTTTTAAAAGTTGTCTTCACTACAGAATACAGGGCCACTTATTTCTATATCATTGAATAACAAAAGCTCCCATTGTTGTGCATCTCCTTCTACAAATTAAAGCTTCTAACTAATTTGCATGTGCTGGCCCTGCGTGGCCCTGTATTCTGTGGTTCATGCTCCTAAAAGTTACCCGGCTGATTAAACATCTCATAAGTGTTTTAAATGGAAATGTGATCCTGTCTTTTTCTTTGTACGCAGAGTGCTTTAAACATGATTAGTGTTATATCCCGGCTAAATTTCACCAAGACGACATCATTTAACCTTGTACTATTTGTAAATATTGACAATGTAAAGACGGTAAAAGAAAGGATGATGGAAGGAGGGGCAGTGGACACACAAACAGCACATTTTTATGTGACGAATGTTCATCGAGGACGAGAGAGAACAGGTATTTATAAAGTATTTGTACAGCTTTGCACATCGCTAACACGTTTCATTTGCCTATGCTGAACTGTTTCTTGTAATTTATTTTTTAAAGTTACAAATACATTAAAATTAAAATAGCAAACTGGCCAAGAGCGAATAGTGTGGTTTGGGGTCACGGTTGCAAAGCATTACTGCAAATGAATTAGCCAATCACTGATCGTGCTTTATTGAGATTTCCTCGACAGTCGATTCCCGAGTTGCCTGTGGTACGTGTTACTCAGACGGGACGGAGTTAGATGGAATTGAACTGTAGCGTTCCAGGCAATTTTTTTCAAGTCGGGGGTCATTAAGACCATTTGAGGGGTCATCCAGAAGTCGTGCCAGCAGAGGCCCTTTGGCACACATGTTCCATGTAGACATCGTATAGTACTGTGTTTATTTACTGGGTAACTTACATGCATAACTAGGGTCGTGTTTTGCCTTTATACTAATCTGCTCTTGTCAATATCAGATGATACTTTAGTCACCCATCAAGACTTTTAAACCAAGCAATAGGTTTTTTGTTTGAAGTTGGTCATAATGAGTAATTGGCCAACTTTCAGGTGGCGCTGTTTGCACTCTTGAAATACTTGTAAATCATATTTAAGGAATTTGGCAATTTTATTACAATATAAATTATTCTTCTTATTGTAATACACATTACTTAGGTTACGTGTCGATTGCTATAACATGATCATTACTCATGTTTAGGCTGTTCTTACCCTTCTCAGTTTGGTGTC
>NC_090879.1:7196616-7201616 GCF_036669935.1 Montipora foliosa
CGATTGGCAGTACAAGGGAGGGAACGAAAAGATATCCTTCAATGGCCTGGGGACCAATATTGCTCATATCAGTCTGCGACGGGCTCGGAGAACTATCATCAAGTCGAGTCTCCTCGGGAAAAAAACTACATCTCCCCGTCTGGTAAGTAACCCTCCGGGGAAATGTAATTTCTCATTCATCCCTCTCCGACTGAAAGTCGCAATACTGGTGCAGTATACCAAAGCAATACTACCAAGCGAATAAGTCAAGGCCAAATAACAGCCGTAACAATTTAATAATACTACATGAAGCTAGATGAGGTCTAAAGATCCTCCAACAATACAATAAATGCCTCCCGCAAATAGGATAAGGCAAAGTAACACAACCGTAATGAACAATCACTTCTCAAAAGAGGCTAGAAAGAAAGTTAATTATCCTACAACAATACAAAGCCTCCTGTAACTGTATAACAAAGAGGTATTCCGCTAAGCACAGCCCTTGCAAAGGCAACAGCAGATGACTCTTTGTGATAGAACCGTTCGAAGGTCTGCACAGAAGCCCAGTCTTCAGCTTCCAAGATAAGCTCAGCAGACAGTCCTGCCGCGGCAGAAGCTGAGGTAGACGCTCCTCAAAACTTTCGAGCTGGCTGACCAGGTCTGGAGTTCTTCACATGTGTGGGGAGTGAAAATTTCCATGACCCCTCTTTCTTGAGAGAATACGTCAAGTCCAACGCAGACAGTTCATGAGATCTTGCCGCTGAACTCAGTGCTAATACTACCATTTGCGTCCATCCTTGAAGTGTGACGAATTTTGTGCGTAGTTTTACTTTTCAAACGTTAACGGTTTAGTCTCATACCTGTCACGTTTTACCAATGAAACGTTGGCAGTCAGGTCACGAAATTGACAACGTTTTTGGCGCCAAAAGATCATGTTTTGTTCACGTGCTGTGCATGTTTTCAAGTTTCACATCCAGTGAAGGCAGGTTCACGTGCGAAGCAACTATGGAGTCGGAAATGCAAGTGCAAGTCGAAATTGGTGATACGAGGAGGGTTTTTTTTATGGCTCCGCCAAAAACTGTTGACGAGTTGAACAATGCCATAACAAGTAATATTCCTAAGATGCGTTTTTTAACGTTCGGGATACTGTATGAAAATGACGAAGGAGAGTATGTAGTTTTGAATAACGATGCAATTATCCTGAGAATTGCCATTTCCACGTCAAAACTAATTGTAGGAACAGACATTCAGCGACTCAAGCTAAGAGTATTCGAGGGTTCTTCACCTTCTGTGAAAGCAAAGCCTGTCCAGAGGGCTGAACCATCCAGTCAATCTAGCTCTACTGAAGGACGGCCCTCAGCCCGGGTTTCTCTCAATAGAGATATCCTCAACTACGTTGATGGTGGTGGGCAAGATTCGACAACGACCACAGAAATCATTGAAACGCGTACAAATCGACATGAAAAGTCGTCTTTATGCAGTGAAAGAACTCCTCTTGAAAGGTACATCATAAAAACTGAAGAAATAATTGAACAGAAGAGGTCCCAGATTCAGCAACTGCGCGAGAAAGTACACGAAACTGAAATGAAACTAGAAAGAGTTAAGTCTGATCCTCGAGATGGAAATATTTGCAGAAATTGCCATTTGCGTTTAGGACACTCTGCTCGTACGTGCGTGTACGGGAAATGCTCCTCTGTCTTTAAGTGTGGAGACGAAAAATTTCATCCTGGTGAACTCAACGTGAAAGAAATGCGTTGTCAAATCAAGAGACATCAAAGTGAGCTTAACAGGTTATTCGAAGAGTTGGAAAGTAAAAAGAGTGCTGTAGAAAGAATGAAAGACAAAGTACAAAACCGCATCGAGAGTGACTTGTTCGAAGTGAACAAGGCGGCATACCTTGTGAACGGCACAAAACACTGGTCATTATTACGTAAACATGTTTACCTCGTGGAGGAATACTGTAAGAAGAACTTTAGAGGAAAAATACCTGGGAAACAAGACATCGGAAATATTTTAGAAAAAGCTCTTACTGACAATAATTCTGGCAGTCTTGCATTTTCTAGGTCAAAGCAGGGCGGCAGCCGTAAGCGTGAAAATCCAGCAAAACCGTCCCTTGAGCGGTATGGTGTAGAATTCCCCAGTAGTAAACATGCATGTAACAGTTCTAGTGATGGGGCAATTTCTTCACAAATTTTGTATACTGCTCCAAGAAATAAGGGGGAAGAGGCCGAGCAGTTAGCAATGGTGATCCGGGAAAGCCTGCGGGAACAGTCTACAAGCGAAAATAGCGTAAACACAAGTTACTCTTATGACTTCTTGCCACCTCCACACCCAGCAGTTTTTCCTTCGGGCGTCCATTTCCCTGTAGCAGTAGGTGCAATGGGTCAGTCACTCACAAGCAAGTATTCAATGCAATATCCTCCCGATCCGTGTAACACATGTACTGCGACCTGTACTACAAGTACAAACAGTACGAAAACTGTAGAATTCAACCGGTCAATTAGTACTAAACAGGAGTCGAGTGGTGCTTGTGAATATGAAGCTGCATCTCTATTGTTAAACTTATCAGGAACTCGTCATAGCAGGAACTGAAGACTTTTCGTTGGTGTTTTAATATTTTCATATTGTACATCTTTCATGTAAAATTAAATTAATCAGTCGAGTTGTTGTTGACAGGTTCCGCGTTGAGTTTTTTGTGTCAAGAAAGAGAACTTTGTACACACGAGCCGTTGAAAAAGACAGAAAGTGAAAGCTATGTTTTATACCTTTTGAAAAAAATAAATATTTTCTTTTCAGAAAAACTACGTTTCTTGATATCCTAATGACAATCAAATCATCTCTTTTAACCTATGACAGTGTCTGCGATGTTATAACCTGGGCGGTACAAAAAGTACTCAGATCTGGCAAAATATATACGCTTATTTTTATTGTCAACACAACTTTTGGTATAGAAAAACTACATTTCCTGACACTGATAACCAGGGCATGGGGTTTCGCGGAAATTTTTGTACCTCTGCGCTGAAATTCAAGTTAAATATATGTTCATTTGTATTTGAAGGACGCGTGCAATTTAAAATAACAATGAACTCAGTGGCACGTACACTGGCAATATATATATATCTATGGCTTCTCCGTTTGCCATGATATGTCCATCGGGCACCACTAATACCGGTCTACTACAAACTTTTCTGGGAAATGTGAACTTGAATAACTTCATTTACATTGAAAGGTTCAACGGCATTTCGGAGAAAAAAATTGCACACTACCGACATACGTTATATTATACAGTCCTCATACAAACAGGTAATCTGTAGCTTCGTAAAATCCAGCCATATCCCGTGCTCTGATAGTCTCAACTGCTTCTGCTATTGCTAAATTAATATTGGAATGAACAAGTTCCTTCAAGTTACCATTCAATTCACATTTAATTTTATTAAAACAAAGCTCTATTGGGTTAAGATCTGGAGAATATGAAGGCGTATATAACAACTCAATTCCCATGGTACCAAACCATTCTTCCAAAATCTCACCTCCTTCAAAATGATGAGAAGATAAATTATCCATAATAACAATGTCACCGACTTCGAGACACGGTCTACCCGTCTCAATGTTTACACTTTCACCTGCCTCTTGAAAAAATGAAAGAAAACGGGCTGTGTTTGTAGCCCCGCTTACGATACTATAATACTCTGGGCCATTCAGAGAAACCAGCATATTTAAAGTTGTATTCGGAGATTCGAGTTTCCTCCCCACTTCTACACATCGTGATCCTTGCGGGCTGTGTCCATACGTGCGAGTTCCCACGTCAGGAATCTTTATTCCCGCTTCGTCGAAAAATTTCAGGTTCCTTGGATCTTTTGAAGATACGTAATTGATAAACAGCTGAGTATAAAATAAGTTATCTGGGGTGAATGGCTCCATTGCCACTTTTGTAAGTTTTTTTCGTGAATACTGGTCACCGGAAGGTAGCCTGCTTTTTATGGCTCGTGAAACGGCCGACATTGAAATTTCTTGTCCTCCAAGTTGTTCTAACTCCTCCATTATTTCAGAAAGGGACATGGATGGAGAGTGGAGCTTCAAAACTTCAATGAGTTCGCGGTCATCTTCCTTTAGTTTTTCGAATGTCAAGCCTCCTTTAGGTTTCGGCGTTGTTATCATTTCTTCGCAATATCTAAACCACACCGATTTTACCGTGTTTACAGAAACACGCAACTCCCTTGCAAATTGTGTAACACTCCGTGGAATATAACCCGTAATTCTGTCGCCTCCGTCTCTGATAATGCTATCAATGATCAAGAATTTAAGATCTTGAGCCAATGCCACTCCAGGTCTGTAACTTCTGCCAAATTGGTTCACTTTTCTCGCCTCCATTCTAGTAAGCTTAATTTGCAAAACTTATATACATATATATTTAAGTGAGCGGGCAAAACTGGTAAACATGCACAGGACGTGATCAAAACATGACCTTTTGGCGCCAAAAACGTTACCAATTTCGTGACCTGACTGCTAACGTTTCATTCGTAAAACGTGACAGGTATGAGACTAAACCGTTAACGTTTGAAAAGTAAAACTACGCGCAAAATTCGTCACACTTCAAGGATGGACGCAAATGGTAGTAATAAAACAGTTTTAAAGCAAAACTGCATTAGTGTCAATTCTTCTAAGGGTTCCAAGGACTCTAGGAATGACAAGGCAGTCTTAATGTTCCATGTACAGCAGTATATAAGTTGAGGGGGTTTAAGCTTAAACACCCCTTTCATAAAACGAGCCACAACGGGGAGTCTTCCTAACTGAGTAGAGCCAACTGGGTCATGAGCCTGAGCTATAGTCCTGTATTCTAAAGTGCCTTTTATAACTAGGGGTGCAAGAAATGCAAGAACCTCTATTACAGAGGCTGAAAGCGTACCATGCCCTCCAGGGGCCTGAGTACCGCTTCTGGGTGGCCGTTCCCCACGAGGCCAACAAGATGTCAACAACTTTCTTTGAAAGGCCTGTTGCTTGGTAACGGTCCCTTATAGTGGCCA
>NC_090879.1:7211616-7236616 GCF_036669935.1 Montipora foliosa
GTGCAAGAATCCTATTTGAAGAAAATATCAGATTCTCATTACTGTAAAAATGAGTTTCTTTTTATATGCATAAAAAAGGAGTACAAATTTCTCCACAATTAAGGACCTATTTTAAGAACCGAAGTAGCCTAAAATGTTGTTAAGGTAATTCCTTAGTATTGCATTGCGCATCCCTACTGCGCACGATTTTCGCGTCATTAGCGCGCGCACATGAGCACGTGCGCATACAAAACGTAAGAGATTTTGCTCAAACTTAATCCGATAGCGAAATAAATGCTCCTTTTCTCTTAAACGAGCAAGGAGACCCCCAAATTTGTTTTCAGGTATTTGCTAAGAACAGTGTAATAAAGAACATATTTGAAGAAGAAAAAAAGTTTTATGGTAGAACATGAATTTTTTTTGGAAAACAGTTCCGTACTGGGTGTATTTTATCCAAGGCGAGGACTTCAAGCTAACCACGGAACTGTCCCAAAAAGTGCACTATTCCCACAACCAGGGAATCAAAGTCGGCGTAAATGAAGCATTACTGCTTATGTAAATAAAGAAGCTTTATTTTCAAAATAAAATTTTGTGTCTTTGAAGTAACCAAGACTTCATCCTGTATGAAGGTGATTGGAATTTTTAACGCGAAAACAATAAAAATACCCCATTTTAAGAGCCTGCTGACGCGTAAAGACGCATGGTGACCCAATTTTTTTATTGCATTTTTTTAATGTTCATATCATGAATGTTGATTATGCCAAGTTTCCAAAAATGTTTGATAGTAGAACATTTTCAAGGGAATTACCTTAACTACCATGTATATAAGAACCTGTTTACACAATAGGCTACTTTCCAAAAATGTAGGTTCTTAGTTGCGGGTTTTTACTGTATCATTCTTCCACTTTCTTGGCTTCGATCTCTTACTTTTAATGGATGAAGCCAGGCATTTTTTCACAAGCTTTAACAAATCAAAACCCTTCCAATGTTTTTTGAGAGCGGAGGGGTTGGCGCAGTGGTAAGATCTCTGCCTTCCAACGCTAAGGTCCCGGGTTCCATTCCCGGTTCTGCCGAGACTGGAATATTTGGCGACCTTCTTTCCCGCTAAAGGTCACTCAGCTTTCCATCCTTCCGAGGTCGGTGAAATGAGTACCAGCATGCATGGACTCCTTAGAAGCGGCTGCAATTCGCGCCTGTATATGCTTCCAGTCCGCTGGGGGTAAATTGATCATTGTAAAGCGCCCTTGAGACGTTAGTGATATGGGCGCTATATAAATGCACCACTTTACTTTACTTTTTTTTTCCACAAAAAGCTGTTTCGAGGAAGTTTAAGGTAAAATGAAATGCTAGGGTTGCAAAACTGAATCGCCGTTTCTTTCTCGGCTATTTGCTACTTATGTAGTGTGGAAATGCTATTCCTATGGGATAAAAATCTTGAATTTCCTTCAACTGTGGGCTCCTATGGAAAGAGAAGAAAAGTTGTCCGCGCTTGAGATAAAAACCTAACAGATGTATGTTCAGGCCAAAGCTTTTGCAGACGCCGCGCATCAGCTGTCCATGAAATACAAGGAGAAGAAATGGTACCAGGTCTAAGCAGAGGGCACGCGAGCAGTAGAGCTGGCCAAATCTCAGTGCTACATTCTGGAAAGCTTAAATTTTGGCTTTTCTTTTTTAAACTTGCTTGTGAAGAACTACAGAATAGTGTCATGAAATCAAAAACTGCGTTGAGGCGTTCAATAGTTTGTAGAAAAAAATAAAATGTAAATACTTTTGGTTTCAATATTATTAATTGCTAGAAGGTTTGACCTGAAAAGGTGTGACAATTCTAGGTCCTGTTCTGTACCTCCGTGTTGTCTAACGCTGTTATCATAGTTAAAGATGTGGCGTAGAGTTTTTTCAGTGAACAATTATTGTGTTCTGTTTCATTTCAGTTTCCCTCAATTTAGCTAAGTTTGATTGTAAATAGAGCATTGCGGTGCAACAACACCAGTCTTTTGGTGCCAAAGTAGGCCTTTCCTAAGAATACAGCTGTCAATGTTAGTAGTCCAGGGGAATTTTAAATTTCGCTCGTGCGTGTTTTTGCTTGAAACGTATTTGTTTTTGTAACGGATTTGCCCTTTCTCGCATACAACGAACAGGTCAATTTTTACAAACAGTTGCTGTCTGATATATTTGCCCGTGACGGATTGCCAGATTACTGCGTAAAACCTGGTATTATGGTATGAATCAGTTCACACCACCTAGGCAATTGATGGAGAATAACTGAATTACATTTATACAGTAAATCATTGGAGGCTTATCACATGCCTTAACATTGGCTCCATGTCACTATTTCACCAGTCCTGGGCTATCTTGGGATAAAAATGACTGATATAAAATTGGATTTAATGCCAGACATAGACAAGTTTCAAATTATTGAAGAAGGCATGAGAGGTGGAGTCAGCTACATAGCCAACAGATGTGCAAAAGCAAACAACAAAAAACATGAAAAATTATGATGAGCAGGCGCCCTCAAGGTATAACATGTACCTATACGCTAACAACCTGTATGGATGGGCTATATCGCAGAATCTCCCGACTGTTGGCTTCAAGTGGATGAGTGAGAAAAAGGTCAACAAACTGGATCTATCCAAATACACCGAGGATAGCAAAAAAGGATTAATATGAGTAGTTGATCCTGAGTATTCTCAAGAAACCGTAATAGTCATAACGACTACCCACTGGCTGCTGAAAAATTTTAATGTAGCAAAAAACATGCTATCAAATTATTGTGAAAATATAAGACCAAAATACAACATAACAATAGGTCAAGTTCAAAAACTGATCTCAACCTTAACTAAACAAAAACCAAAAATATTTCTTTACTGTCCAAATTTACAACAGTGATATCTTGATTTAGGATCAAAAATAAAAAAAAATTATCGAGTATTACAATTCAATCAGTCACCGTGGTGGTTAAAACAGTAATAATAATAATAAATAATAATTGAAACTTATATAGCGCATTTTTCAGGCCGAACATGATCAAATGCGCTTTACAATTTAATAAAATGAATAAAAATAAATGAAATTACAAGCAGTTATGATTAAAAAAATAAATTAATGTATAGATAATAATAATAATAATAATAATAATAATAATAATAATAATAATAATAATAATAATTACAAGGTAAACAATAAATATTTGACGAATTAAAATGTATAAGAATTACAAATTAAAAGCTTGTTTAAAAAGATGTGTTTTGAGCTGGCACTTAAAACTTGAAAGAGAGTCAAGACTAGATATTTTGCAGGGCAGATTGTTCCAAAGCTTCGGGGCTGTGTAACAAAAAGCTCTTCCTCCAAGTGTAGAGAGTATCTTGCCACTAGGAGTCTCAAGCATAATTCTTTCGCTAGATCTGAGTAAATATCTAGTTGGTGATTTCCGACTAATCAATTTACAGATATAGTCAGGTGCCATGCCGTGAATAGCTTTAAAGGTAAAGAGCAGAATTTTAAATTCAATGCGGTATTTAATTGGAAGCCAGTGAAGCTGATATAAGACTGGTGTGATATGACTGAACTTCGGTTCCTTGAAAATTAGTCTCGCAGCTGCATTCTGAACTCTTTCAATTTGTCTTGTGGAAGTCCGTAGAGTAAGCTGTTACAGTAATCTAATCGGCTCGACACAAACGCATGAATTAAGGTCTCGGTGGATTTACGCGATTAATGTTTTCTTATTCGCATGATGTTATGAAGATAATAGAATGATGTATTACAAATTTTGTTTACGTGGGAGTTCATCGACAGCTTGTCGTCAATAAAAACACCGAGATTTTTCACAACTGACGATCTCATTACATCAGAATCGCCCACGGTAATCGAAGAAATATTAACTTTAGTTAACTGTTGTCGGGTTCCTATGATAAGAAATTCCGTTTTTTCATCATTGAGAAGGATTTTGTCATGTTCCATCCACAAGCGTGTCCTTTATACAATTTTGCATGGCAAATGTAGCATCTTGTTGGCTAGACAACACGTCAGGCCTGAAGGAAAGATATGATTGTGAATCATCCGCATAGCAATGAGAGTTTGGAAGATGTCTTGCAATTACATGGAATAGTTTTGAAGAGTAGATGATGTATAATAGGAGACCTAGACAGGATCCTTGTGGAACACCCCAATAAACAGAGCAACTGTCAGAGAGATCACCGGGAATAGAAATACGTTGTCTTCTGGCCATCAAGTACGAGGTAAACCAATTCAATGGTGCTCCAGAAATTCCAAATGAAGGTTGAAGTCTACGCAGAAGTAAACTGTGATCGACTGCTGCGCTCAAGTCTAATAAGACAAGTAGAACAGCATGCTGAGAATTCATTTTCATCAGAATATCGTTAGTAACTTTCAAAAGTGCCGTTTCTGTACTATGGTTCTTTCTGTACGCAGATTGTAGCGAAGGGTAAAGATTGTGTTTTTTCATGTGATTGTCAATTTGAATAAACACAGCTTTTTCAGTTACTTTTGAAATGAAGGAAAGATTGCTTACAGGCCGGTAATTCTTGAAAAGAGTGTCAAGACCAGCCTTCTTAAGAGTTGGCAAAACTAAGGCTTCTCTCTATGCTGAGGAAAAATAACCACTATCAAGTGAAATCTTTATCATTTTAGTTATCACTGGTAGAAGTACATCGATACATTTGACTAACAGAGGTGTGGGTATCGGGTCAAGAGCAGACGATTTCTTAGCCAGATTCATAATAATGCTATGAGCTTCTTCTTCTGTGATTGCTTGGAAGCTGCTAAATGACGGACATTGTGGATCCATAATGATGGGAGCACAATCTTGACAATCTTCAGTTGTACACTCTTTGAATTTGGATCTTATATTACTGATCTTTTGGACGAAGAAGTTAGCGATCTCATTTGCAAGCATCGTTTTACTAAAATGAGGAGGAAGTGGAACCTCACAGTTTTGATTTAATAATTGTTTTGGGACCCTGAAGACCTTTCCTTGATCCGAACTGTTTTCTTGTATGAGGTTCTGATAAAAACCAAAGCGCGCCTTTTTCATCAAGTTTGTAGCGAAGTTTCTTGCAGATTTGTATGCAGTTAGGTCATGTATGGAGTTTGATAAACGCTATTTCTTTTCTGCTTTTCTTCGCATCCTCTTTGCGGCTAAAATCTGATCATTATACCACGGGATGCGTCGCCTTTGGGGAATGATTTTTCGCTGAATCGGAGCATGTTTGTCAAGAACAGATGTTAACGTTCTATTGTAACAATCTACAGGCTCATCCAACTCCCCAGGGGTGTCTTGACAGACTTCGGAAGCTGCTAGATCACTGCAGATAGAGTCCAAGTCAATTGATTTAACTTTCCTGTAAACTCTTTCCTTCAATATGATTTTCGGTTTAGTTGCTCTTAGCGTAGTTAATACGGATATATGATCTGAGAAAAGATGATCCGTGACAGGCTAGCCGCAGATGCCATATGGATTCTGATTGACGTGTGATAATTAAGTCAATTGTGTGCCCAAGTTCATGTGTTGGATGAGTAACGTGCTGACAAAGACCCATTGAATCTAACAGGTCTAATAATCTTGTTGCATCGGGATTAGTTGAGTCATCAACGTGAACGTTGAAATCGCCAGTAATAAGTAATGGTTCAGCTGAGAGAATCAAAGTTTCCAGGTAGTCTGCAAAATCAGCAAAAAAGGTGCTTGTTTTGACAGGGTGCGAAGGCGAATAGGGTGGGCGGTAAAGGATGACAAGTTGGACTTTAAACGTGCCAGATGAAACAATGAGCTCTAAATATTCAAATGAACGAAGTTCCTTTGCTGCCCCCGCGACGATTATTTCGCGAATGATCGATAAGCTTGAAGCCAGTGGGTGTAATTTCTGCCTTGTGAGCGTCGTCATTTTCACTGAGCCATGTTTCTGTGAGAGCAAATAAATCTGCTTTGCAGCTAGTGACATAGTCAACAAACTCGGCAGATTTGTATTTAATTGATCGAACGTTCATAGTACAAAGGTGAAGCGAAAGCTGGCTCAAAGTGGATATCTCAGGACATGTCGAGGTTGCAGATATATTTATGCAGTTGAGAGGGTTGTGGCCAAGTTGACGTTGACAATAAAGATGGTTCATATGGGCATACCTTTCATTGTTGATACACACCGGAATAGTCGTTGAACGCGAAGCATTGACAATCCTGGGTGTGTCGGTTCGGTTCGACGTAGCATTAAGATACCGGTGATCCAGGGATGTCAAGGACGGTCCTGGATTAGTTTCAATATTGAAGGCAGCGTCAGTGTTTGAATAATAGCGAAATTTCGAGTTCAAGTACTTTCGCTTACATCGGTAAGGATTGTAAACCTTCATAAAGTCGAAACCAAGATGGCAGACACTTCTGTTAACATTTGAAGTCGTCGAACACACCATGATATTTTGTAGTGTTCTGCCGTTAATAGTCTCATTTGATGTTGAGGTTGCTGACATACCATTTCGCAGAAAAAACAAACTGCTTTGACCAGCAAATAATGTGAAACACAGAACCAACAGCAACTTAAACACGGAGCTCAAGTTTACACGCCCATTTATACTGTTTAGGCCAACAGTATATAGATTTCAATACCCAGAAAAGAGCTAATGCAAGAAATTCATTTGAAAAAGACTTCTTCAAACTAACAAACAACTCAGTCTTTGGAAAAACATGGAAAACGTTAACATTAGGAAGCGAGTCGATGTTAGACTTATCACTGATGAAAAAAATTACTGAACTCGAAACCAACTTACGTTAGCAGTAAAATCTTCAATGGGTTAGTTTAACCGGCCTGCATATGTAGGAATGTGTATTCTTGATCTCAGTAAGAAACTAATGTACGATTTTAATTACAACTATATCAAACAAAAGTATTTTATAAAGCTCAGTTGTTATTCACAGACACTGACAGCTTGACATATAAGATCAAAGCTGAAAATGTATACCAAGACTTCTGGAATGATAAAGATAAATTCGACAAGAGCGATTATTGAGGAAACTCTCAGTATTTTCATAAAAGAAACAAAAAAGTCATTGGCAAATTCAAGGACGAAGCCTGTGGTCTCCCAATCAACGAATTTATAGGTGTAAGAAGCAAAATGTACTCTCACATAAAAGACAATGACAAAGGCTGTAAAACAGGCAAGGGAATCAAAAACAATGTAATGAAAAATAATATCAAAGATGAAGATTATAAAAACGTACTGTTTCATAACAAACAAAGATATCATCAAATGAAAACCAACCGAAGCAACAGTGATGAATTAGGAAGCGACGAGCTTAATAAAGTGTCACTATCCTGTTTCGATGACCGGTGGTGCATTCATGAGAATGGTGTAACAAGCTATGCTTACCGACATTATAAAATCCGAAAAGATGTGACGTCACGCCACAGCTGTGGTGGTCTTAGGACGAGTATGAATTAACCTTTCTTTGCTTTATAAAATATTAGTATTTATTAAAAACTCGATCATTGGATAATGCAATTCGAGAGTTTTGATTGGCTAAGCCATCATGGGTTATGAGCCATTATACCATGATCTACAAACACGGCAAGCATATACGCGATTTTTTGGGCCTTTTTATTTTTATTGTAGTCTAGTTTTCTATATTTGAGGGGCGTTTTTAATAAAACAATTATTCCACTCGCGCTTGTTGGATATGGGATGATCATAGCCAACGAGGCGCTACGCGCCTCGTTGGCTATCTATCATCTCATATCCAACAAACACGAGTGGAATAATTGTTAAATACCACACAACTGAATAGTACTTTTCGCGCGCGCTGATTGGCTAGCTCGGAGGTGATTAGCCAAGTACTATTCACCTCCGAGCAGCCGAAGAAAAACAAAATGGCTTTTGTCGATATATTGTCACTAATAAAGTTATTCTTTTGGCCGCTAGTTATTCAGCTTGTGTGGTATATACTAAAAATATTTTTTAAAAGGAAATGCAAAGACAGGCCTGCACGGACTCCCAATGTGGTTTTTGTGGTTGCGCCGCATTATGAAACCCTTGCTCTTACAAGCATGTCTTTTAGAGATTTACCTCTTTGGTAAGATATGATCGGAGGATTTTTAAAAATTGTTTTCAGCAGAGGCTGGTTTTCTATGAAATTCCAGTTTTCCATCACGATTTGTTTAACCTTCTTTACCGCAGGGTGGTATGTAGTGACAAAAGGCAATAGTATCTCTGCAGTTTTATGTTTTTGCGGTTTAAGAGCCGATTGCCTTGAGTCAAAGGTTCTATATTTTCCTTTGGATACCCGTGTGCTTCGAACGGTGATGATCGGTCTTCTGACCGGAATAGGCTTGTGGATTTTTGTAAGCGTGTGGAAAATAGGAATTCTAGGCGGGCTGGCGGTTTCAGAAAGCCATTTTTTAGTCATGTCATCGATGTGTTTTCCCCGATGCAGTTTCAGTCAATGATCTGGCTGATCATTATTTGTGTGGTGTTCACCATCGGGGCTTCGAGAGGTTTATAGTGCTCTCTGTTCTCGAGTTGCACTTCAGCGACTTTGCTGAAGTCCTTTCGCAGTAAGCCAAGTACTTTTTCCGTTGGATATTCACTTCTCTTACTTTCAAAACTTATATGAACATCTCAATCTTGTCACATACAACTTTACTTTTAGTTTAAAAAAAGATTTTGTGTCTTTAAAAGCTCATCTCGGGCTTATATCCAGAGAACTGAAAAACATTTCCGAAGTGACTGAAAGTTGTTGGTACGTGACGCTTCAACCACAAAGAAGAAAGGAAAGGAAACTAGAACTTGCCAGCGTTAATAGGTTTTAAAAACAAACACTGACACTGCTTAAACTGGTTCCAAGAAAGTCATAAAGTCAGTCTTACCAGTTCACTTCAGCTCTGAAGCTTTAAAGCTCTTCAACTAAAGGTAGACTCAACGCAGACTGAATACCTGCACATACAATGCAGGGGGTGTACGGATGATAATTAACAATTATTCCATAAGCGCGCGTTGGATATGAGATGGTAAATAGCCAACGAGGCGCGTAGCGCCGAGTTGGCTATAACCAGTCTCATATCCAACAAGCGCGAATGGAATAATTGTTTTATTAAATTCCTTCAACTCCAAAAATTTGGAAGTACGAAATACGAGCGGAAAAAGCGAGCAAATCCGAGCGAAATCGAAAAAAACTTGATGAGAATTGATGCGATGTTGTGTAATACCTTGTTGTCAGACAGACGCAGGCTCATCACAAAAACATTTCTTGCCTTTTCGCGTACTTCTAAACGTCGGAATTGATCCAAACTTTCCACAAAAAAGTTTTTTTTCTCCTTTTTGTCTTTATTCAAAGAGAAATTTGGCATTACGACGAAAACATTTTTAGTTTAGCAACGCTTAACGCAATCATTTACCATATAAGGTCAAACCAAGGTATATGAGCTGATAACCGAGATTGAGTGAACCAATCAGAGCACGCGAAATGCATTATCCGAGGTTGAGAATTTAATAATCTTTGATATTCAACTGGTGGACTTGGGCAAATAATGTCAACACCTGCAAACGGATCGAAAGACTTACTGGTATCCTTAGACCGCGGCTTACTCTGGCATGACATCACAAATTTAACTGGGAAAACTAGACAACCGAACAAATGACATAGCTTTGCCTGTCTGCCTACCTCCCAGAAAGGGAAATTGACATTTCAAATCCACAGTTCAGCTAGCGTGTACCAGCGTGATAACCAAAGGGTGAAGTGAAATGGGTGGGATGAACCAAGTATTTACTTTTCAGTAGCAATGCATGTAACCCTGCTTTGCAATTTATAAACCATTATGTCATCATCAACTTAGAACCCACATGCGCAATAACTCGTGATCTAATATATGGAGCAGTTTTAGTATGAAAATTAACATGCCAATTTCTTCTTTCTGTGTTCAAAACTTTTAATAAAGATGTCAATATTTTGTACAAACCACGTCCACTTTGCACAGAGAACGCGAACGTAACCGTGTCCGTTTTGCACAAAGAACGCTAACTTTGTACACAGAACGTCGAGATTGTACAACGAACAAACACGCTTGTTCGATTTGTACTTTTTCCGTGGGATATTCACTTCTCTTACTTTCAAAACTTATATGAACATCTCAATCTTGTCACATACAACTTTACTTTTGGTTAAAAAAAAAAATTGTTTCTTCAGCAGCTCATCTCGGGCTCATATCCAGACAATAGAAGAACATTTCCGAAGTGACTGAAAGTTGTTTGTGTACGTGACGCTTCGACCACAAAGAAGAAAGGAAAGGAAACTAGAACTTGCCAGCGTTAATAGGTTTTAAAACGAAACACTGACACTGCTTAAAGATGTTTCAAGAAAGTCATAAAGTCAGTCTTACCAGTTCACGTCAGCTCTGAACCTTTAAAGCTCTTCAACGAAAAGGTAGACTCAATGCAGACTGAATACCTGTACATACAACGCGGGGCGTGTACGGATGATAATCTTTGATATTCAACTGGTGGACTTGGGCAAATAATGTCAACACCTGCAAACGGATCGAAGGACTTACTGGTATCCTTAGACCGCCCCTTACTCTGGCATGAGATCACTAACTGGGAAAACTAGACAACCGAACAAACGACATAGCTTTGCATGTCTAACTACCTCCTAAAAAGGAAAACTGACATTTCAAATCCACAGTCCAGCTAGCGTGTACTAGCCTGATAACCAAAGCGTGAAGTGAAATAGGTGGAATGAACCAAATATTTACTTTTCAGTATCAATGCATGTAACCAAGCTTTGCAATTCATAAACCATTATGTCATCATCAACTTGGAACCGACATGGGCAACAACTCGTTGTCTAATATATGGAGCGGATTGGTATCAAAATGAACTTGCTAATTTCTTCTTTCTGTGTTCAAAATTTTGTACAAAGGATGTCAACATTTTGTACGAACCACGTCCACTTTGCACAGAGAACACGAACGTTTTGTACGAGCCATATCCGTTTTGCACAAAGATCGCTAACTTTGTACACACAACGTCGAGTTTGTACAACAAACAAACACGTTGGTTCGATTTGTACTTTTCCCTTGGCATATTCACTTCTCTTACTTTCAAAACTTATATGAACATCTCAATCTTGTCACATACAACTTTAATTATGGTTTAAAAAAAGATTTTGTTTCTTGAGTAGCTCATCTCGGGCTCATATCCAGACAATAGAGAAACATTTTCGAAGTGACTGAAAGTTGTTTGTGTACGTGAAGCTTCGACCAAAAAGAAGAAAGGAAAGGAAACTAGAACTTGCCAGCGTTAATAGGTTTTAAAACGAAACACTGACACTGCTTAAAAATGTTTCAAGAAAGTCATAAAGTCAGTCTTACCAGACAGTTCACTTCAGCTCTTAAGTTTAAAGCTCTTCAACTAAAGGCAGACTCAACGCAGACTGAATACCTGTACATACAACTCGGGGGGTGTACGGATGATAATCTTTGATATTCAACTGGTGGACTTGGGCAAATAATGTCAACACCTGCAAACAGATCAAAGGACTTACTGGTATCCTTAGACCGCGGCTTATTCTGGCATGAGATCACAAATTTAACTGGGAAAATTAGACAACCGAACAAACGACATAGCTTTGCCTGTCTGCCTACCTCCCAGAAAGGGAAATTGACAATTCAAATCCACAGTTCAGCTAGCGTGTACTAGCGTGATAACCAAAGTGTGAAGTGAAATGGATGGGATGAACCAAATATTTACTTTTCAGTATCAATGCATGTAGCCAAGTCTTGCAATTCATAAACTATTAACTAGTAATCTTCAGTTCGGAACCGACATGCCCAACAATTCCTGGTCTAACATAGGGAGCGGTTTGGGATAAAAGGTTAACTTGCCAATTTCTTCTTTCTGTTTTCGAAACTTTGTACAAAGAATGTCAACATTTTGTACGAACCACGTCCACTTTGCACAGAGAACACGAACGTTTGGTACGAGCCATGTCCGTTTTGCACAAAGAACGCTAACTTTGTACACACAACGTCGAGTTTGTACAACGAACAAACACGTTTGTTTGATTTGTACTTTTTCCGCTAAATATTCACTTCTCTTACTTTCAAAACTTATATGAATATCTCAATCTTGTCACATACAACTTTACTTTTGGTTTAAAAAAAGATTTTGTTTCTTCAGCAGCTCATCTCGGGCTCATATCCAGACAATAGAAAAACATTTTCGAAGTGACTGAAAGTTGTTTGTGTACGTGAAGCTTCGACCAAAAAGAAGAAAGGAAAGGAAACTAGAACTTGCCAGCGTTAATAGCGTTTAAAACGAAACACTGACACTGCTTAAAAAGGTTCCAAGAAAGTCATAAAGTCAGTCTTACCAGTTCACTTCAGCTCTGAACTTTTAAATCTCTTCAACTAAAGGCAGACTCAACGCAGACTGAATACCTGTACATACAATTCAGGGGGTGTACGGATGATAATCTTTGATATTCAACTGGTGGACTTGGGCAAATAATGTTAACACCTGCGAACAGATCGAAGGACTTACTGGTATCCTTAGACCGTGGCTTACTCTGGCATGACATAACAAATTTAATTGGGAAAACTAGACAACCGAACAAACGACATAGCTTTGCCTGTCTGCCTACTTCCCAAAAAGGGCAATTGACATTTTAATCCACAGTTTAGTAAACGTGTACTAGCGTGATAACAAAAGCGTGAAGTGAAATGGGTAGGATAAACCAAATATTTACTTTTCAGTATCAATGCATGTAACCAAGCTTTGCAATTCATAAACCATTATGTCATCATCAACTTAGAACCGAGATGCGCAAAACCTCGTGGTCTTATATATGGAGCGGTTTTGGTATGAAAATGAACTTGCCAATTTCTTCTTTCTTTGTTCAATACTTTGTACAAAGGATGTCAACATTTTGTACGAACCACGTCCACTTTATACAACGCGAACGTAACCGTGTCCGTTTTGCACAAAGCGCGCTAACTTTATACACACAACGTCGAGTTTGTACAACGAACAAACACGTTTGTTCGATTTGTACTTTATCTGTTGGATATTCACCTCTCTTACTTTTAAAACTTATATGAACATCTCAATCCTGTCACATACAACTTCACTTTAGGTTTAAAAAAGTTTTTTTTTCTTCAGCAGCTCATCTCGGGCTCATATCCAGACAACAGAAAAACATTTCCGAAGTTACTTTGTACAGAGAATGCGAACGTTTTGTACGAACCATGTCCGTTTTGCACAAAGAACGCTAACTTTGTATACACAACGCGGAATTTGTACAACGAAGAAACACGTTTGTTCGAATTGCGATCTGAAGGCGAAAGGAACCCACGAAGACTCGAACATTCATTCATTGCCTAGCGGAGAGGATTGTTGAAAACCATGTTGTGTATCGTGGGCGTAAAAATAAAGACGGCGACTGTAAATTGTTGTGAAGAAGGATGCTTGAAAGAGCATATTGCCGGGTCTGTTAGCGAAGTTTTGAGTGTGCTCCGTACTGGTACCTTGCGAGATGATGAGGTCGACTACCTCTATTTCAAAATTGACAGGATAGAGCACATTTTGGCTCTGAGTTTACAGGTTACAGATATTGAATTCAGAGTGTTTCAGTGTGTACGGAATGCTAAGGAACCGACCACTCAAATTTTCGTGGAAAATGGATTGCCTTCATTTTTTCTACACAAGTCAAGCAACATATGCAATGAACGAAAATGGCCTTTTTTTCGATAGATTCGCTTTTAAAATTCTTTTTGAAGAATTTGTTTTTTAGGCACCCCGAAAACAACACAAACCGGAAATTGAAACCCCAAAAATTGGGGGTTACGTTATGCTTGCTCAAACTTCGCACATTCGATGAAACAACCTAATTCGTTTAGAATTACTGCATAATTCTTTCTTCTTTCCACACAACTAAAAAGTATCTGCTTATCTTAAACGCAAGCAAAGTTATGGCGTTTTAACCTGATCCTCTCAAAGACGTCTTTGCCATCTTTGCTAACATAGCCTCCAAACAAACAGATCGTTTTCAAAAGTGGGACTTCTTCATGAATGATGACTGTTATCAGCGTAATGTACTAAGCCTAAGCTATAATTATCTGTATTAAAAGTTGTGGGCACTTGTAACGTTCTTAGCTCCAAACCGTGAAGGAAACTGACGAACCACTTCAATCAAGCTCTTACGAGGTTTATTTTAACAACCCGCTCTCAAGTGCGTGGTTTTGCTAGTCACGTGACCTAAGTACAATAGCACAGGGAGACCACTACAGCACTCATAATTTTGTTGCGCAAAAAATTCGATAAAGTAGCGGAAGATTCAACATTTTGTGTGGAAATGACCAATCTCATCCGTTGACTGTGTTCCCTTGGACAGTGAAAACTCACAAATACAGTCTTTGGACTCTCGAGAATCGTATAAGCGTAATTTATTCGAACTGAAATTAATACAACAACGAATTTACAAAGTAAAAGATTTATCAGGTCAATTGAAAGAAAACAAACGAAACAAATAACTATGCTAATCAACAAAATCAAAGAATAGATATTATATTCGAATGGCCCACGGGGTCAATGTAATCTCACGCGCAACCTATTGTATAATCTCTCTGATAGAATTCTAACAGAAACAACTTAGATCACAGACTTATAAACGAGCAATAAACCCAAGATGAATTAACTTACTTCGTGGCGAGATTCCAAAGTAAACCTTGACATAACAGACAGACGGGATAGCCATAAACAGTTGCTTTCTTAAGATCACCATTTCTGAACCAATTCCAACTCTTAGGGTCTCTAAATACTGTTGCCTCTTTTCTTTAAAGTTTCTCTTTCTGTTGTTGATTACAGTGTCCTTATCTAAACAAGTACCGATGACATTTTCAGCAATTATTATTATTATTATTATTATTATTATTATTATTATTATTATTACTTCCTGATAAGTGTTTGCTAATAATTGAGTTGGGCCGGGTCCAAACAATGGTCCTTCGGCACCACTGGGTTACACAAAGTCAAACTGGCAGCTACAATAATTATTGCTGTCCAGAATTACTTTACTTGTTCTGCTAGAGAAGTAAATGTACCCCAAATGTGTTAGCTTAACTCTAGGAGGATCATGATCTTACAGAAGAACTTATAATATTGACAATAATAAATTGTCATCATGACCCGAAACAATAAATTCATTACACATCAATGAGAAAGCCATAACTCAAGTTATTTATCTATGCATCCAATGATGTCTCTGCAGGTGATAAGCTCTGACATGAGCTTAGAGAAAATGAAGAAGGCAGCTTCAGAAATCAAGTTACTGCAGCCAATTCAAGAGGCCGTTTTCTCATTTTTTAAGGCAGAGATATGGGAAGAAACTGCAGATGAATTTGGGCATGAAGTATTATCAGAGAAGCTGCTACGGTTTGCGGTGAGTTGAGGTGATTCTGCATGGTGTGCAGTGTGCACTATATGCACTATAATCAATGTCTTAATAGAACCCATTGGGAACTCAGAGAAATCCAAGCCCCAGATGCACAGCACACCCAATGTATCAATGTTACAATCATGTACTATTGCTATTATAACATTTGGAAAAATGTCACACATGTTTGTAATCATATGATACTGTTATTAATGTTTAACACTGACATTTTGTCTTTCCTCCAGGTGAAAGATTTTGAGCAGTCACACCATTTTCAGACTTACCTGGAAAGACTTAAGAAGCAGAAAGATACAGATGAGATTCAGGAAGTGGATGGTGTGCCTGACGGAAGATACGGTGCAAAGGGGATAATTATCTTTTCCTCAGATTTGAACGGAGTGCAACAGGTTGCAATAGCAAAGTTGCCCAATTTCCGCGGAGCATTTTTAGCAGTTGGTGATACATATGATGACTGTGACGGAAATAACTTTAAACATTCATCAATATGAAACTGCAAGATTACACGTTTTAGATGCTTTTAATGCAATGTAATGTAATTTGTTCGCTACAAAATAAACAAATTTACAAAATTAATGAGAATTGAATAATATTAGTATAAAGAGAAAAGGTCAAACTAGGAGAGGACAGACTAGAAGAGAATTGCCCAAATTGATTCATCTGTTTAAAACGCTTACCCTCGTCAAACACCAGGCTATAATAACAATTGTTCATTTATCTTTGCCTGAATGCAGCAAAGCGTAATGAAACAAAAGATAAATGGTTTCTTGAATTCCCAAGCGCAGGTGCGTTTGTCGGCAGTGTGTTTTAAGTGCCGGCATGAGACTATGACAAGAAAGTGTGATATGCAAAGTAGCAAGTATATATTCGCTGAACAGTAAACAAGTTTCATTGTGGATTTTTACAAGCGGACAGTTAAATTTTGTTCTTTTTTATATTTTGATTGAAATCCTGTAATCCTTTTCCTCGTAACGATTTTAGTTGTTTTTTCCTAGTAATTGACAGTTATTATAAGTGGTTTTGTTTATTCAATTTACTTTGGCCGCATCAAACGTATACAGTTAGTTTGATTTTTTGGTGTCTAAACAGTGTAAACATTTGTTTTTTGTTTTGTGATTAGTTGGTTTGTTCAATAAATGGGCTAAGAATTGTCTGCTTATCCCGCACCGCATTTCTGCTGTCAGTTTTTTGGGTGCGGGGAATTCAAGAACTATAATTTGTTATAAGATTTGTTTTTACTTACCTACATTTTTTTAAAATGTTACTTCCAACTTCAAAACACTGCAGGCAATTCGTAGTGTTTGCAGATTTTATAAGGCCTGTAAAAATCCAATACTAACCTTGCATGATTATGGGGTTGAGGGGTTTGTGGTTTTAAAAGTTGTCTTCACTACAGAATACAGGGCCACTTATTTCCATATCATTGAATAACAAAAGCTGCTATTGTTGTGCATCTCCTTCTACAAATTAAAGCTTCTAATTTGCATGTGCTGGCCCTGCGTGGCCCTGCATTCTGTGGTTCGTGCTCCTAAAAGTTAACTGATGAAACATCTCATAGGTGTTTTAAATGGAAATGTGATCCTGTCTTTTTCTTTGTAGTGCTTTAAACATGATTAGTGTTATATCCCGGCTAAATTTCACTAAGACGACATCATTCAACCTTGTACTATTTGTAAATATTGACAATGTAAAGACGGTAAAAGAAAGGATGATGGAAGGAGGGGCAGTGGACACACAGACAGCACATTTTTATGTGACGAATGTTCATCGAGGACGAGAGAGAACAGGTATTTATAAAGTATTTGTACAGCTTTGCACATCGCTAACACGTTTCATTTGCCTATGCTGAACTGTTTCTTGTAATTTATTTTTTAAAGTTACAAATACATTAAAATTAAAATGGCAGACTGGCCAAGAGCGAATAGTGTGGTTTGGGGTCACGGTTGCAAAGCATTACTGCAAATGAATTAGCCAATCACTGATCGTGCTTTATTGAGATTCCCTCGACAGTCGATTCCCTCTCGAACAAGACGCTCCATGAGCGTACACTGAGTTGCCTGTGGTACGTGTTACTCAGACGGGACTGACTTAGATGGAATTGAACTGTAGCGTTCCAGGCGATTTTTTTCAAGTCGGGGGTCATTAAGACCATTTAAGGGGTCATCCAGAAGTCGTGCCAGCAGAGGCCCTTTGGCACACATGTTCCATGTAGACATCGTATAGTACTGTGTTTATTTACTGGGTCACTTACATGTATAACTAGGGTCGTGTTTTGCCTTTATACTAATCTGCTAATGAGTAATTGGCCAACTTTCAGGTGGCGCTGTTTGCACTCTTGAAATACTTGTAAATCATATTTAAGGAATTTGGCAATTTTATTACAATATAAATTATTCTTCTTATTGTAATACATATTACTTAGGTTACGTGTCGATTGCTGTAACATGATCATTACTCATGTTTAGGCTGTTCTTACCCTTCTCAGTTTGGTGTCTGTGTGAGCAGGGGGCCATGCAGTTATCTCTCTTTATTACTACAGTAAATTGTAATCTGTTTAGTTTGCAATGGTCCGGTTATGTTTAATGTACTTCTGCTTTATCATGCAAGTTTCATTATTATGCTTCTTTTGCTAAGGTGACTACATGAGCAGGGGCCATGTAGTGAAATTTGTTTCTTCTTTTGTACCTTAACCTTCTTCTTGTGTTGGCAAGGGTTTTTGCTCTGGCCTCGAGTGGGGGGCCCTTTACCGCGTTCCTCGCTTAGGGCTGTGGCGTGTGTCCCCTCACCTTTGCTGGGATCATGTCTTCTATATTTAAGTATTTCCTAGGTTACCATGCTGAATGCTGAATGCTGAATGCTGGAAGAATACCGCCTCTTGAATCGCTGGTAAGACAACTACAACATTTACAACATAGATGGGAAATGCTAGCATTAAGAGCAGTTTCATGCACCTCAGTACGCCCCATTAGGACTTTGCTTCTAGTGCAAGAGTGGGTCGTCCAGCATATGAAATATCAATATCTCAGGTGGAAATTTGATGAAACATAATGAGATTTATTAGGCCCCAGATATCAAGAATGCTATTTAACTTTATCCCACCCACTTCACTTCACGCTTTTGTTATCACCCTAGTACACGCTAGCTGAACTGTGGATTTGAATTGTCAATTTCCCTTTTTGGGAGGTAGGCAGACAGGCAAAGCTATGTCGTTTGTTCGGTTGTCTAGTTTTTCCAGTTAAATTTGTGATCTCATGCCAGAGTAAGGGGCGGTCTAAGGATACCAGTAAGTCCTTCGATCCGTTTGCAGGTGTTGATATTATTTTTCCAAGTCCACCAGTTGAATATCAAAGATTATCATCCGTACACCCCTGCGTTGTATGTACAGGTATTCAGTCTGCGTTGAGTCTGCCTTTAGTTGAAGAGCTTTAAGCTTCAGAGCTAAAGTGAACTGAGTGGTAAGACTGACTTCATGACTTTCTTAAAACATTTTTAAGCAGTGTCAGTGTTTCGTTTTAAAACCTATTAACGCTGGCAATTTCTAGTTTCCTTTCCTTTCTTCTTTGTGGTCGAAGCGTCACGTACACAAACAACTTTCAGTCACTTCGGAAATGTTTTTCTATTGTCTGGATATGAGCCCGAGATGAGCTACTGAAGAAACAAAATCTTTTTTTTAACCAAAAGTAAAGTTGTATGTGACAAGATTGAGATGTTCATATAAGTTTTGAAAGTAAGAGAAGTGAATATTCAGCTGAAAAGGTACAAATCGAACAAACGTGTTTGTTCGTTGTACAAACTCGATCTTGTGTGTACAAAGATAGCGTTCTTTGTGCAAAACGGACATGGCTCGTACAAAACGTTTGTGTTCTCTGTGCAAAGTGGACGTGGTTCGTACAAAATGTTGACATCCTTTGTACAACATTTTGAACACAGAAAGAAGAAATTGGCAAGTTCATTTTGATACCAATCCGCTCCATATATTAGACCACGAGTTGTTGCCCATGTCGGTTCCAAGTTGATGATGACATAATGGTTTATGAATTGCAAAGCTTGGTTACATGCATGGATACTGAAAAGTAAATATTTGGTTCATCCCACCCATTTCACTTCACGCCTTGGTTATCACGCTGGTACACGCTAGCTGAACTGTGGATTTGAATTGTCAATTTCCCTTTCTGGGAGGTAGGCAGACAAACAAAGCTATGTCGTTTGTTCGGTTGTCTAGTTTTCCCAGTTAAATTTGTGATGTCATGCCAGAGTAAGCCGCGGTCTAAGGATACCAGTAAGTCCTTCGATCCGTTTGCAGGTGTTGACATTATTTTCCCAAGTTCACCAGTTGAATATTAACGATTATCATCCGTACACCCCCCGAGTTGTATGTACAGGTATTCAGTCTGCGTTGAGTGTACCTTTAGTTGAAGAGCTTTAAAACTTCAGAGCAGAAGTGAAGTGAACTGACTGGTAAGACTGACTTTATGACCTTCTTTAAACATTTTTAAGCAGTGTCAGTGTTTCGTTTTAAAACCTATTAACGCTGGCAATTTCTACTTTCTTTTCCTTTCTTCTTTGTGGTCGAAGTACACAAAACAACTTCACGTACACAAGGTCACGTACACAAACAACTTTCAGTAACTTTGGAAATGTTTTTCTATTGTCTGAATATAAGCCCGAGATGAGCTGCTAACAAACAATTTTTTTTTTAAACCGAAAGTAAAGTTGTATGTGACAAGATTGAGATGTTCATATAAGTTTTGAAAGTAAGAGAAGTGAATATGCAACAGAAAAAGTACAAATCAAACAAACGTGTTTGTTCGTTGTATAAACTCGACGTTGTGTGTACAAAGTTAGCGATCTTTGTGCAAAACGGACATGGCTCGTACAAAACGTTTGTGTTCTCTGTGCAAAGTGGACGTGGTTCGTACAAAATGTTGACATCCTTTGTACAACATTTTGAAGACAGAAAGAAGAAATTGGCAAGTTCATTTTGATACCAATCTGCTCCATATATTAGACCACGAGTTGTTGCCCATGTCGGTTCCAAGTTGATGATGACATAATGGTTTATGAATTGCAAAGCTTGGTTACGTGCACTGAAACTGAAAAGTAAATATTTGGTTCATCCCACCCATTTCACTTCACGCTTTGGTTATCACGCTAGTACACGCTAGCTGAACTGTGGATTTGAATTGTCAATTTCCCTTTCTGGGAGGTAGGCAGACAGGCAAAGCTATGTCGTTTGTTCGGTTGTCTAGTTTTCCCAGTTAAATTTGTGATGTCATGCCAGAGTAAGCCGCGGTCTAAGGATACCAGTAAGTCCTTCGATCCGTTTGCAGGTGTTGACATTATTTTCCCAAGTCCACCAGTTGAATATCAAAGATTATCATCCGTACACTCCCCGCGTTGTATGTACAGGTATTCAGTCTGCGTTGAGTCTACATTTAGTTGAAGAGCTTTAAAGGTTTAGAGCTGAAGTGAACTGGTAAGACTGACTTTATTACTTTCTTGGAACCTTTTTAAGCAGTGTCAGTGTTTGTCCTTTGTGGTCGAAGCGTCACGTACACAATCAACTTTCAGTCACTTTGGAAATGTTTTTCTGTTGTCTGGATATTAGCCCGAGATGAGCTGCTAAGAAAAAAAACCTTTTTTAAACCTAAAGTAAAGTTGTATGAAACAAGATTGAGATGTTCATATAAGTTTTGAAAGTAAGAGAAGTGAACATCCAACAGAAAAAGTACAAATCAAACAAACGTGTTTGTTCGTTGTACAAACTCGACGTTGTGTGTACAAAGTTAGCGTTCTTTGTCCAAAAGGGACATGGCTCGTACAAAACGTTCGTGTTCTCTGTGCAAAGTGGACGTGGTTCGTACAAAATGTTGACATTCTTTGTACAAAGTTTTGAACACAAAAGAAATTGGCGACGTAATTTTCGTACCAAATCCGCTCCATATATTAGATGACGAGTTATTGCACATGTGGGTTCTAAGTTGATAATGACATAATGGTTTATGAATTGCAAAGTTTGGTTACATTCATTGACAGTGAAAAGTAAATATTTGGTTTATCCCACCCATTTCACTTCACGCTTTTGTTATCACGCTAGTACACGTTAACTGAACTGTGTATTTGAAATGTCAATTTCCCTTTTTGGGAGGTAGGCAGACAGGCAAAGCTATGTCATTTGTTCGGTTGTCTAGTTTTCCCAGTTAAATTTGTGATCTCATGCCAGAGTAAGCCGCGGTCTAAGGATACCAGTAAGTCCTTCGATCCGTTTGCAGGTGTTGACATTATTTTCCCAAGTCCACCAGTAGAATATCAAAGATTATCATCCGTAAACCCCCCCCCCCCCCCGCGTTGTATGTAAAGGTATTCATTCTGCGTTGAGTCTACCTTTAGTTGAAGAGCTTTAAAGCTTCAGAGCTGAAGTGAACTGAGTGGTAAGACTGACTTTATGACTTTCTTGGAACCTTTTTAAGCAGTGTCAGTGTTTGTTTTTAAAACCTATTAACGCTGGCAAGTTCTAGTTTCCTTTCCTTTCTTCTTTGTGGTTGAAGCGTCACGTACACAAACAACTTTCAGTCTCTTCGGAAATGTTTTTCTGTTCTCTGGATATAAGCCAGAGATGAGCTGCTGAAGAAACAAAATCTTTTTTTAAACCAAAAGTAAAGTTGTATGTGACAAGATTGAGATATTCATATAAGTTTTGAAAGTAAGAGAAGTGAATATCCAACGGAAAAATGTACTTGGCAAAGTCGCTGAAGTGCAACTCGAGAACAGAGAGCACTATAAACCTCTCGAAGCACCGATGGTGAACACCACACAAATAATGATCAGCCAGATCATTGACTGAAACTGCATCGGGGAAAACACATCGATGACATGACTAAAAAATGGCTTTCTCAAACCGCCAGCCCGCCTAGAATTCCTATTTTCCACACGCTCACAAAAATCCACAAGCCTATTCCGGTCAGAAGGCCGATCATCACCGTTCGAAGCACGCTGCTATCCAAAGAAAAATACAGAAGGTTCCCTGTCAGTGGTCACCTTTGACTCAAGGCAATCGGCTCTTAAACCGCAAAAACATAAAACTGCAGAGATACTATTGTCTTTTGTCACTACAGACCATCCTGCGGTAAAGAAACTGGAGTTTCATAGAAAACCAGCCTCTACTGGAAACAATTTTTAAAAATCCTCCGAGCATATCTTACCAAAGAGGTAAATCTCTAAAAGACATGCTTGTAAGAGCAAGGCTTTCATAATGCGGCGCAACCACAAAAGCCACATTGGGAGTCCGTGCAGGCCTGTCTTTGCATTTCCTTTTAAAGAATATTTTTAGTATATACCACACAAGCTGAATAACTAGCGGCCAAAAGAATAACTTTATTAGTGACAATATATCGACAAAAGCCATTTTGTTTTTCTTCGGCTGCTCGGAGGTGAATAGTACTTGGCTAATCACCTCCGAGCTAGCCAATCAGCGCGCGCGAAAAGTACTATTCATTTGTGTGATATTTAACAATTATTCCACTCGCGTTTGTTGGCGAGTTGTAGCGCCGAGTTGGCTATAATCATCTCATATCCAACAAGCGCGAGTGAAATAACTGTTTTATTAAAAACGCCCCCCAAATATAGAAAACTAGACTACAATAAAAATCAAAATGCCCAAAAAATCGCGTATATGCTTGCCGTGTTTGTAGATCATGGTATAATGGCTCATAACCCATGATGGCTTAGCCAATCAAAACTCTCGAATTGCATTATCCAATGATCCAATTTTTAATAAATACTAATATTTTATAAAGCAAAGAAAGGTTAATTCATACTCGTCCTAAGACCACCACAGCTGTGGCGTGACGTCACATCTTTTCGGATTTTATAATGTCGGTAAGCATAGCTTGTTACATCATTCCCATGAATGCACCACCTGTCATCGAAACAGGATAATGACACTTTATTAAGCTCGTCGCTTCCTAATTCATGATTGTTGCTTCGGTTGGTTTTCAATTGATGATATATTTGTTTGTTATGAAACAGTACGTTTTTATAATCTTCATCTTTGATATTATTTTTCATTACATTGTTTTTGATTCCCTTGCCTGTTTTACAGCCTTTGTCATTGTCTTATATGTGAGAGTACATTTTGCTTCTTAAACCTATAAATTCGTTGATTGGGAGACCACAGGCTTCGTCCTTGAATTTGCCAATGACCTTTTCGTTTCTTTTATCAAAATACTGAGAGTTTCCTCGATAATCGCTCTTGTCGAATTTATCTTTATCTTCCCAAAAGTCTTGGTATACATTTTGAGCTTTGATCTTACATGTCAAGCTGTCAGTGTCTGAATAACGACTGAGCTTTATAAAATACTTTTGTTTGATATAGTTGTAATTAAAATCGCACATTAGTTTCTTACTGAGATCAAGAATACACATTCCTACATATGCAGGCCGCTTAGGGGTAAGTGTTTCTTTAATTTCATGCACAGCTACCAGATTTTCATTGAAGATTTTACTGCTAACGTAAGTTGGTTGCGAGTTCAGTAATTTTTTTTTTCATCAGTGATAAGTCTAACATCGACTCGCTTCCTAATGTTAACGTTTTCCATGTTTTTCCAAAGACTAAGTTGTTTATTAGTTTGAAGAAGTCTTTTTCAAATGAATTTCTTGCATTAGTTCTTTTCTGGGTATTGAAATCTATATACTGTTTTAATCACCACGGTGACTGATTCAATTGTAATACTCGATAATCTTTTTTTATTTTTTATCCTAAATCAAAATATCACTGTTGTAAATTTGGACAGTAAAGAAATATTTTTGGTTTTTGTTTAATTAACGTTGAGATCATTTTTTGAACTTGACCTATTGTTATGTTGTATTTTTGTCTTATATTTTCACAATAATTTGATAGCATGTTTTTTGCTACATTAAATTTTTCAGCAGCCAGTGGGTAGTCGTTATGACTATTATGTAATTCTTGAGAATACTCAGGATCAACTACTCATATTAATCCTTTTTTGCTATCCTCGGTGTATTTGGATAGATCCAGTTTGCTGACCTTTTTCTCACTCATCCACTTGAAGCCAACAGTTGGGAGATTCTGCGATATAGCCCATCCATACAGGTTTTTAGCGTATAGGTACATGTTATACCTTAAGGGCGCCTGCTCATCATAATTTTTCATGTTTTTTGTTTGGTTTTGCACATCTGTTGGCTATGTAGCTGATTCCACCTCGCATGCCTTCCTCAATAATTTGAAACTTGTCTATGTCTGGCATTAGTTGCAATTTTATATCAGTCATTTTTATCCCAAGATGGATCCAATGTTAAGGCATGTGATAAGCCTCCAATGATTTACTGTATAAATAAAATTCAATTATTCTCCATCAATTGCCTAGGTGGTGTGAACTGATTCATACCATAATACCAGGTTTTACGCAGTAATCTGGCAATCAGTCACGGGCAAATATATCAGACAGCAACTGTTTGTAAAAATTGACCTGTTCGTTGTATGCGAGAAAGGGCAAAGAAGTTTCAAGCAAAAACACGCACGAGCGAAATTTAAAATTCCCCTGAACTACTAACATTGAA
>NC_090879.1:7244116-7254116 GCF_036669935.1 Montipora foliosa
AACCTATGGAGAGGACACAGTTGGAAATGAAAAAAGTGGCATTTTTATGGAAACGACACTTTTGCTCTTCATATCTGGACAAGAGTTCAGTTAAGAATAACAGTAGGCAGTGGTGGATCCGCTGGAGGCTATAGGGGGTGCACACCTCCCTAAACCTCCACATGGGGTGTGCAAATTTGATCAAGTGCTGGATTTTAGTAGCTAAATTATTGCATGTACATTCTATTAATTGGCCACTAATTTTTATGATACTTCTGAAGTTCTGTTGCTAGGTAATACTACTTATTCATTGCAACTTTTTGCAAGACTTATGAAACTCCATGATGACTATGAAAATAATAAACATAAACCACAACATAACGAATTATGTAAGGAAGCAGAAACCAAGGCTCTAAATGTATTCGAATCTCCATTTCACAATAGTTTATTCGCCTTTTTGAAAGTATTAGAATATACATATATGGTTGTTATGGGCTTATGACAATATGAATATGGCATATTACTCATGACATGACCTACGAAGTAAGTGATACAAAAGCTTTTTAAATTGGCAGTTTACTGTTTACAATCTGCCAATTAGTGAACATTTGTATTTTGAAGAGTACATTGCCACAGTTGATGAATGTTGATGGCATCCAGCAGTTGCAAGCTTGAGGCGAAATGAAATGATCATTGGCCTTGAACGAAAAGGCGCAGAAAGAAAAAGGTAATATAATCCAATCAGATAACTGTACGCGACAAAACAATTCAATTCAGACATCTTCCTCTCAGGCCACATTGAAAATTTCCCCAACACCCTCCCCTCATAGCTACGTTGCGCTTTTTACCAGTGCAATCTTTGCTTTTTTTCTTTTTCTTTTGGAGTTGTGAAAGATGGGAATGAAGGTTAAAAGAGATTTTAATCTTGGTAGCATCCCAGTCTTTTGTCGCCTTATATGTAAATGGTGGCGTTTCCCACCATTGAATCGGGCCGACACTTCAGAAAAAAACCGCCCCGCCAATCAAAGAGCATGTGAGCGGGGTATTGGCCCAAATGTGAAAGCATTCAATAAGGCGAAAGCGCATTCCATTCACATCTTTCATTCCTCATTATGCTGCAGCAAGTAACAGTAGTCCTTTGCTCTCTCAGTCATTTTTCCTCTTCGGTTCTGCATTCACTACGCATATGAGATACAAAATATCGCTTTGAAAGAGAACGAGGGATCATAACTTCCACTACTGGGACAACAGGTTCCGCTACGCTTACACTAGGGGCAAAATTTCCGAATTGTAAATGTTTCAGATCCTTCAAATATGAGGCATTTGAATTCGCGAATGTTTACATTAAAACCATTCTTGGATTTAACTGTTTACACAAAATCGATAAATCCGTTGTCTTTCCTACCTGAGCCTACCTGGGCATAAGGTCAGTGCATACGATATCTTGTGTAAACGCAAACTAGAAGGACCGCGGGCGAACGTAGACTTTCGGATTTGTTAGATAACCCGACCATACGAACGAGAAGTTTCGGTTTCAAATTATTCGGATACTAAATTTCCTTTTTGGATTCCGGATTGATAACGTTCTGGATTCGTGACGTATCTGGAAACTTTTTTCCTTATATCAACTGGAGTGTTTTATAGGGATTTCCACCACTGAGAAAAACCATGTCACCACACGGGAAAAATTACTATAATTTTTCACATGTGTTCGAGACAGCCAATCAGCTGCTGACATGTCACTCGCTCTATTTAGCGCCATGAATGAATAGCAACGCATTCCTTTTTCTTGGAACGTGAAATTATATTTCCCCGGGGTGTTACTTACCTGACGGGGAGATGTGGCTCTCCGAACCCCTCGTAGACTGATATGAGCAATACTGGTGCGTACATCGGGCGGCCGCGGCCTGGAAACCACCATATAACAGAAAATATGGGCACGCGCTGTGCCTCTGAGTCGTGGTGTGTGAGGAAATGTCGATTGGCAGTACAAGGGAGGGAAGGAAAAGATATCCTTCAATGGCCTGGGGACCAATATTGCTCATATCAGTCTGCGAGGGGCTCGGAAAACCATCATCAAGTCGAGTCTCCTCGGGAAAAGAACTACATCTCCCCGTCTGGTAAGTAACCCTCCGGGGAAATATAATTTCTCATTCACCCCTCTCCGACTGATAGTCGGAATACTGGTGCAGTATACCAAAGCAATACTTCCAAGCGAATAAGTCAAGGCCAAATAACAGTTATGAAGCTAGATGAGGTCTAAAGATCCTCCAACAATACAATAAATGCTTCCTGCAAATAGGATAAGGCAAAGTATTACAACCGTAATGAACAATAACTTCTCAAAAGAGGCTAGAAAGAAACTTAATTATCCTACAACAATACAAAGCCTCCTGTAACTGTATAAGAAAGAGATATTCCGCGAAATGATAAATCTAACCATTAAGCACAGTCCTTGCAAAGGCACCAGCAGATGACTCTTTGTGATAGAACCGTTCAAAGGTCTGCACAGAAGCCCAGTTTTCTGCTTCCAAGATAAGCTCAGGAGACAGTCCTGCCGCGCAGCCGCTGAGGTAGACGCTCCTCAAAACTTTCTAGCTGGGTGACCAGGTCTAGAGTTCTTCACATGTGTGGGGAGTGAAACTTTCCATGACCCCTCTTTCCTGAGAGAATACGTCAAGTCCAACGCAGACAGTTCATGAGATCTTGCTGCTGAAGTCAGTGCTAATAATAAAACAGTTTTAAAACAAAACTGCTTTAGTGTCAATTCTTCTAAGGGTTCCAAGGACTCTAGGAATGACAAGGCAGTCTTGACGTTCCATGTAGAGCAGTATCTAAGTTGAGGGGGTTTAAGCTTATACACCCCTTTCATAAAACGAGCCACAACGGGGAGTCTTCCTAACTGAGTAGAGCCAACTGGGTCATGAGCCTGAGCTATAGTCCTGTATTTTAGAGTGCCTGCTATAACTAGGGGTGCAAGAAATGCAAGAACCACTATTACAGAAGCTGAAATGGGACAGGAACCCCGTTGGGAACAACAGCGTACCATGCCCTCCAGGGGCCTGAGTACCGCTTCTGGGTGGCCGTTCCCCACGAGGCCAACAAGATGTCAACAACTTTCTTTGAAAGGCCTGTTGCTTGGTAACGGTCCCTGATAGTGGCCAAAATGTCAGATGAAGGGACTTCCACAGGGGATGGTATGCTGTTGGCTGAAATGGGAGAAACAACAGAGATTGGCGCTGGGTGACACACTTTTGCAGTGGAATAATAAATCTCTGATTCGATGGTTTAAGATATAATATTCGTGGATATTTTGCTCGTTGCTCGTATACTACACAACTTGCAAAATATCATTCTGTGCGTATTATATGTTTAATTATATGTATTTGTACACTTTAAACTTCAAGTAATGATAGAAATTGACTGATTCATTTGTATGCTCATTTTGTTGTAGAACCCTTACAATAGTCGTAGTTATGTTGTTTTGCAAAAGATGACAAAGAAATCATAAAAAGACAACTAAAATGCATGCCAAACATGCATCACAATTTTGCCTCTTTGCACTGATGATGTTATAACAAAAAATGTTCTGTTGCTGTGGTGTTACCCTATCCACTGTCGTTTCGTAAAGTCCCTAGACAGACATGTACATTCAGTCATGTACAGAAGAGCACCTTTATTGATAATTTAAATAATTATTAGCATATAATAAAACAGTGGATAGCATTGAAGGCATGCTCTGATTAGCTACTGAAGCTCCGAATATCCTTTGCTATTGACCTCTTAGCAACTCACGTTGGATGATTTTGCACCAAAAACATTGTAATCGCTGCAGGAATAAATGATTTAAAATCATTGCCCTTAATAATTATTATCTCACTCTTTTAGTATATACTAGTACAACTATTCAACTCCCTGTCGGTGGCTAGTGGTGGATATTTACCTCAGTCACCGTTTTTGCGGCTTGGTAAATATCCACCACTAGCCACCTCCACTTCAGTGAATAGTTCTTAAATATTTCACTTTCTAGAGCTGCTTCATATTTTTGCTATAAAAATATGAGACGTTGTTTTGTTGTCGTTGACAGTATTTGCAACAAGCACAAGGTGAAGGATTTTCTGCGAGATCGAAATTAAAGGTACAATGTACTTTTACATTAAAATTAATAAATTATTATTATTATTATTATTATCATCATTATTATTATTATTATTATTAGTCTTTCAGACATAAAATTTGGTGGTATTCTGATCTGGAGAACTATAATTGTGTAAATGTATGTTAAAAGAGGATTTCTAAACTGACAAGGTTTATAGTGTTCAATGTAAACTCACATATAATGGTTTATGGTTTAGGATTTACATACCGCACATCTCACAAAGTCTCATGGCAGTTTACTCTCTAGAGTGAGAGCTCGGACGTCAGCTTCTAACGGCACCTCTGATAGCTGCTATCAGTCCATATACTAACGTAATATCTCTATTTTGACCGTCCCCATCCTCTTTTATCTTTGCCATAACAAGTCAACACGGACGGACGTGAGTCACCTAAGGTGTGTGACGTGTGAAGCCACTATTATGCACCTATCAATGTTAAGCCGCTGGGGCAGGGGGGGAGGAGGCCAGGGATAGGAGGGGGATTTGACGTTACAAGTCTGGGGACTTTTGATCATTTGTTGAGTTCCGGGGCTCTCGGGACTTTTGACTTTAACCGTTAAGAAGAATGGGGTCCACTGACGCCATCTTGGTTGATCGCCAACTTGAATGACCGAGAAAGACTGAAAGATAGTACCGCCATTTTGGAATTACCCAGAAGTCACTAAAAAGCGAACCGACTCTCTGTGACTCTCTCAACGTCATGAGTGAAAGAAAGGTGAGTGAATCTGCTCTATATTTTGTAAGACAAAGGTCATCGAATCTTTTTGACAAGGTTGAGATGTAATCCCATAGAAAAGCTTTTGTTTCCGTTGTGTTCTGGTGCATATTTGTTGCATATGTTTGAATGATCACGAGTTTTCTTCGTGCAACTTGTGTATGCTTGCTTGAATTCATAAGCATAATAAATGTATTTAATTAAATTTACTATTTAGGTTCTTTTTCAGTACGGCGAGAGCCGTAAGGCTCTGGTAGTTGGTGAGAGTTTTATCAATACGGTGAAAACAGAATTCAAAATTGATATTGACGACGAAATCTTGGTTCAGCAATTCGAAGACGAATGGCAGGAGTTCGTGCATGTTGACGCTCTTGAACACGTGGCAGATCGTTCTAAGCTCCGGGTGCTCCTGGGGTGAGGGTTTGCATTTTTTTGACCAGGATGACTTTCCTGGGGCCGCGCATTTGAACAAAAGAACTGATCTGAGTTCAAATCCCCCGCCTTTGCCCGGCTTCCCCCCCCCCCCCCCTCCTTACCCCCAGCAGCTTAACATTGATAGGTGCATTAGTTTTGAAATCACTTACAGTTGCCGTCCGTGGCTCAAAAACGTCTCGTGCATTATAATTAGCTCCCTAACAATGATCATCCTTATCGCGTATCCGGATCTCGGTGCAAGACAGAATGAGATCTAGGAAAGAGATGAGGCTGATTCTGTTGGAGTCTTGCTTGATCTGTGAATTCAGAATGTGGTATTTCATTCGCATGAACAGTATAGCGAGAGCAAACACTGAGAGTTGGGAAATGTGAGAGCTGGGTTTTTGTACCTCCAGTCCTCCCCTCGTCAGTGGCTTTTTGTTTTCACCACTTTTAGTGTTTCTTACACAGACCATTCGCTCCTGACCTGCAAAGATCAGAGTGAACATGACCATATCTCAACTAACAGCAAGCTTATCAGCACACCAGCCTCGAAACACTTCTCCAAATGACCACACAGGAGGGAGCAGCCCTTTCGTGGACACTACCGCACCACTGACAACAGTCGAGTTGGAGGGAAACAGAAATGGGGATATGGCTCAAGGTCTAACCTGCAGTCCCCCAAAAGGGCCAGAACAGCAGGATCCTTCCAGCAATCTGACCCCAAGACCAGCTCGAGCTGACTATCCGTTCTCAGGTCTAAAAATGCTTACATCCGCCACCAACAGATCAGCAACTCGTTTACAATTTTTTGTTCAGAATTGGAAACAAATAACACAGGACACTTGGACTTTACAAACAATTCAGGGGTACAAGATCCCCTTTTGCAGGCGCCCCAGGCAATGGCGCATGAGAGTAACCAGAGTAAGATGCCTTCGGATGCTCACCATATGGAAAGTGCTATCAAGGACGTGTTAGCAAAGGGAGCCGTCCGGGAAGTTAAGCCACAGGACGACCAGTTCACTTCAACCCTGTTCTTAGTACAAAAAGAGAATGGCGATTATCGACCTATCATCAACCTTCGTGCTCTAAACCGGTTCTTGGGGAAGGAGTCCTTCAAGATGGAGGGACTGCAAGTAGTGAAATCCCTAATACAGCAGGGAGACTTCATGATGAAATCAGACCTGAAAGATACATATTACGCACTTTTAATTCATCACTCCCACAGAAAGTATCTGAGGTTCGTCTATCAGGACAGAACATACGAGTTTCAGTGCCTTCCCTTTGGCCTGTCCTCAGCTCCGCGGGCATTCACAAAGACACTGAAGCCAGTGCTGGCAGTAGTGCGCTCCATGGGTAACTGGGTTACGATCTACATAGACGACATGCTATTACTACACCAACAGAGCCAGGTGCTGCAGAAAATCTTTGCTCAAGTGGTAGACTTACTGGAAAAGCTGGGCTTTTTGGTGAAGGAGGAGAAGTGCTCCCCCATTCCTTGCCAACGTCTAATCTTCCTCGGAGCTGCCCTAGACTCCACAACGATGGCCCTGTCTCTCCCCAACCAAAACTTACCTCCATAATCACCTCCTTGCTCACGGGAGTGGCTCAGTGAGGACTCTGTCCACGTTAATTGGACAAATGAGCCGTGCATCACAAACAGGGATCTCGGTTGCACCACTTCATTACAGAGGTCTTCAACGCCTATACCTGCAGGCAGTGTCACAACATGGGCAGGCAAGGAAAGTGATAGTCCCCTTACCTCACAGGTACACAAAGACCTAGAGTGGTGGGTCTCCGAGAGCAGCTGCCGTCTAAATGGCTGTCCAATTCAGCTCCCACTCATCCATCTCACAGTTGGAGCGATGCCTCGAAAACTGGCTGCGGTGCAGCCTACCAGGGGATTTCCACAGGGGGCCATTGGAGTGTGGAAGAGGTGCAGTGGCACATCAATGTCTTGGAGCTACGAGCAGACCCAAATGGACATTGGACAGGAAGATCTTCCAGTTCATTTGCCAGAGGTTCTACCCACCAGAAGTGGACCTCTTTGCATCCCGTTTAAACCACAAATTACCAGATCCGGGGGCCCTGGCTGTGGATGCATTCCTCCTGGACTGGAGCAAATGTCTTGTCTAATCCATCCTCCTGTAGTCCTTCTGCCTCGGGTACTGAGGACGATCAAAGAGGATCAAGCAAACTGCAGTCATCCTAATTACCCCGAAACTGGACCGGAGAGCCATGGTTTGCAGACCTCATTCAGATGCTGGTGGATCGCCCACCGCTGGTACCACAGCGCCAATCTCTGTTGTTTCTCCCATTTCAGCCAACAAGCATACCATCCCCTGTGGAAGTCCCTTCATCTGACATTTTGGCCACTATCAGGGACCGTTACAAGCAACAGGCCTTTCAAAGAAAGTTGTTGACATCTTGTCGGCCTCGTGGGGAACGGCCACCCAGAAGCGGTACTCAGGCCCCTGGAGGGCATGGTACGCTGTTGTTCCCAACGGAGTTCCTGTCCCATTTCAGCTTCTGTGATAGAGGTTCTTGCATTTCTTGCACCCCTAGTTATAAAAGGCACTTTAGAATACAGGACTATAGCTCAGGCTCATGAACCAGTTGGCTCTACTCAGTTAGGAAGACTCCCCGTTGTGGCTCGTTTTGTGAAGGGGTGTTTAAGCTTAAAACCCCTCAACTTATATACTGCTGTTACATGGAACGTTAAGATGCCTTGTCATTCCTAGAGTCCTTGAAACCCTTAGAAGAATTGACACTAAAGCAGTTTTGTTTTAAAACTGTTTTAATATTAGCACTGACTTCAGCAGCAAGATCTCATGAACTGTCTGCGTTGGACGACGTATTCTCTCAGGAAAGAGGGGTCATGGAAATTTTCACTCCCCACACATTTGAAGAACTCCAGACTGGTCACCTAGCTGGAAAGTTTTGAGGAGCGTCTTCCTCAGCCGCTGCCGATTCAGGACTGTCTGCTGAGCTTATCTTGGAAGCAGAAGACTGGGCTTTTGTGCAGACCTTCAAACGGTTCTATCACAAAGAGTCATCTGCTGGTGCCTTTGCAAGGGCTGTGCTTAATGGTTAGATATCCATATCGCGGAATTACCTCTTTGTCTATACACGTTACCAGGAGGCTTTGTATTGTTTTTGTAGGTAATTAAGTTTCTTTTTAGCCTCTTTTTGAGAAGTTATTGTTCATTACGGTTGTGTTACTTTGCCTCTATCCCATTTGTAGGAGGCATTTATTGTATTGTTGAGGATCTTTAGAACCCCTCATCTAGCCTTCATGTAGTATTATTAAATTTCTTACAACTGTTTATTTGTGCCTTGACCTTATATTGTTTGGAAGTATGGGCTTGTGTATACTGCACCAGTATTCCGACTATCAGTCGGAGAGGGTGTGAATGGAGAAATTATATTTCCCCGAGGGTTACTTACCAGACGGGGAGATGTAGTTTCTTTTTCCTGATGGAGACTCGACTTGAGTGATGGTTTTCACGAGCCCCTCGCAGACCTGATATGAGCAATATTGGTCCCCAGGCATTGAAGGAATATCTTGTCCTTCCCTGCATTGTACTGCCAATCGACATTTCCTCACACACCACGTACTCAGAGGCCACAGCGCCTGCCCATTTATTTTCTCATTTTAATGGTGGTTTCCAGGCGCCTGCGGCCGACCGCGATGTACGCACCAGTATTGCTCATATCAGTCTACGAGGGGGTTCGGAGAGCCACAATCTCCCCAGTCAGGTTAAGTAACCCCCGGGGGAAATATATTTCACGTTCCAAGACACGGAATGCGTTGCCTATTCATTCATGGCCCCCGCCTAAATAGAGCCGAGGTGGGACCATGTCAGCAGATGATTGAGCTGTCTCGAACACAATCTGTGAAATATTATGGTAATTTTTAACGTGTGGGTGACATGGTTTTTTCTCAGTGGGTGGAAATCCCTATAAAAACACTCCAGTTGATATAAGGAAAAAAGTCTTTCAGGATACGTCACGAAGTCCGGAACGTTATCAATCCGGAATCCAAAAAGGAAATTTAGTATCCGAATTAATTTGAAACCGAAACTTCTCGTTCTCCATGGTCGGGTTATCTAACCGAATCCGAAAGTCTACGTTCGCCCGGCCGGCCTTCTAGTTTGCGTTTCTACACAAGATATCGTATGCCACTGATCTTATGCACAGGCTAGTGCTCAGGTCGGAAAGAAAGCAAACGGATTTATTCGATTTGTGTTTACAACAGTTAAATCCGTGTCAAGAATGCGTTTTAATGGAAACATTCGCGAATTCAAATGCCCTCATATTTGAATGAGATCTGAAACATTTACAATTCGGGGAAATTTGCCCCCTAGTGTGTACGCGTAGCGGAAAACTGTTCGTCCCAGTAGTGGAAAGTTATGATCCCTCGTCTCTTTCAAAGCGATATTTTGGTACTCTCATATGCGTAGTGAATGCCAGAACCGAAGAGGAAAAAAGACCTGAGGAGGAGCAAAGGATACTGTTACTTGCTGCAGCATAATGAGGAATGAAAGATGTGAATGGGAAGGCAGCTTTCGCATTTATTGAATGCTTTCACATTTGGGCCAAATACCCCGCTCACATGCTCTTTTGAATTGGCTGGGTCGGTTTTTTCTGGAAGTCGTCGGCCCGACTCAATGTGGAAACGCCACCATTTACATATAAGGCGGACACAAAGACTGGGATGCTACCAAGATGAAAA
>NC_090879.1:7259116-7264116 GCF_036669935.1 Montipora foliosa
ATAATTTCTGGCTGTGAATGAATTTACGACACATTAAATATGCTAAATATTTCAAGCAATATGGCCAACAAACTGGAATGTTTAAAAAAAGTTTAGTGTATTTCAGCGACTTCAGGGTGTTTTTAACCTTTAAACTTTCCACCGTTCTGCATTAAACCACACCAGGCTAAGTGTTTTTGCGAATTTGTTAAATGCTAATGATTTAAATGCTTTTGCCTACCGCGTTTCGGAAATCTTTGTTATTTCGGCTCCGGCAGAACTTCTTGACAATCGAGGCTGAAAAAAGAAGTGGAGAGGCAGGCGACTTGTTTCCCTTGCAGCGCGCCAAATTTACCGGTTGATTTTTTAACCGGAGGCGGGAGCTTAAACGCCACAGCTAATTTGCTCATTGCAGTTTAATTTGTAATAATTAACATAATTTATGCTATATGAGTCATAATTATTGTTCTTTTTGGTTTACCCCGGGTAATCCGATCAAGCACACAGTGTATTTTTTAATTGCAAAGTACACAACGAAAAAGAACGCTGAATATTCATCAAATGAATATTCATTACGCTGAAAGGGAAACAAGTCTGCCTCTCCGCTTCTTATTTTCCCGCCCGCCCACCCTCCCTCCCCAAAACCCGCGTTTTGAACTTTGCGTCTCCAATTACCGCGTTTTATGAAATAATTTCTTCAAGAGGCAGACTTGGTGCAAGTCTATCGGTAGTTCAGTGAATTAATCTCCTTAATCCCTCAATGAATTTACGCTAGCAACACGTAGCAACACTTGCATTATGAATATGCTACATTTATCTTCTTGCATAAAGAGAGATTCTGGTGAAAACCCTTTGTTGAACATTGTATTAACTACGAGATTAGATCAAACGCTTGATATGCTGTGCAAGCAATATACACTTTGGAATTGGAATTGAATATTCCCAAGCGAGTGATGAACATTTGTAAAATATTAAAGAAATAAACGTATTCAAAACCTTTAAATTGTTTGTCTGGTTGCTGCACGCATAGCTTTGCGCTCCCCTCTTGTCTTGACTTTTCGGTGGATTATATCAAGACGGCGAAATTCGAATCTTTTTGTATTCGTGGTGATAATCAGTCCAAATTTTGCCTATCCGCGTATAAAAACTGGTTTTGGTAAGTTAAAGATATGAAACATTATATCCGAAGTAATTTGAGTAACCGCTGGTGCAAATAAGAAGGCCATTTTATGCAAGTAAACAACAACTGACGCGCTCAAAGGCCTGTGGTTAAGAGGAAGCATGCAGGTAGCCTATTTTTTTTCCAATCCCAATATTTTTTGCAAATCTCATGGCATATCCAAGTCACTTCTAGGACCAGTTAAATACAAAGCGCAATGTGATTCAGCTGTAAGGTTCACTGAATTACAGTAAAAACCCGCAACTAAGAAACTAAAATAAAGAACCTGTTAGCCTAAAATTGGATTTTATACCCCCTATAAAAAGAACCTATTTATAGCCTAGCCTAAAAATGAAAACAGGTTCTTATTTTCTAAAATCATACTAGTACGTTACAACTGCAGTGCAAGAATCCTATTTGAAGAAAAAATCAGATTCTCATTACTGTAAAAATGAATTTCTTTTTTTATGTATAAAAAAAGAGTACAAATTTCTCCACAATTAAGAACCTATTTCAAGAACCGAAGTAGCCTAAAATGTTGTTAAGTACCATGTATATAAGAACCTGTTTAGGCTACTTTACAAAAATGTAGGTTCTTAGTTGCGGGTTTTTATTCTATCATTCTTCCACTTTCTTAGGTTCGATCTCTTACTTTTAATGGATGAAGCCAGGCCTTTTTTTCACAAGCTTTAACAAATCAAAACCCTTCCAATGTTTTTCCACAAAAAGCTGTTAAAAATGAAGTTGCAAAACTGAATCGCCGTTTCTTTCTCGGCTATTTGCTACTTATGTAGTGTGGAAATGCTATTCCTATGGGATAAAAAATCTTGAATTTCCTTCAAAGTGTGGGCTCTTACGGAAAGAGGAGAAAAGTTGCCGCGCTGGAGATAAAAACCTAACAGATGAATGTGTTCAGGCCAAAGCTTTTGCAGACGCTGCGCATCAGCTGTCCATGAAAAGCGCCAAGGAGAAGAAATGGTAAGGGGTCAGGGCAGATGGCACGTGAGCACTAGAGCTGGCCAAAAAAGCTCTTTCGCTACATTCTGGAAAAATTAAACTTTGGCTTTTCTTTTTTAGACTTGCTTGTGAAGAACTACAGAATACTGTCATGAAACCAAGAAGGTCGTGAATTTCCTTCAACTGTGGGCTCTATGGAAAGAGGAGAAAAGTTGTCCGCGCTTGAGATAAAAAACCTAACAGATGAATGTTCAGGCCAAAGCTTTTGCAGACGCCGCGCATCAGCTGTCCATGAAATACAAGGAGAAGAAATGGTACCAGGTCTAGGCAGATGGCACGTGAGCAGTAGAGCTGGCCAAATCTCAGTGCTACATTCTGGAGAGCTTAAAACTTTGGCTTTTCTTTTTTAGACTTGCTTGTGAAGAACTACAGAATTGTCATGAAATCAAAAACTTCGTTGATGCGTTCAATAGTTTGTAGAAAAAAATAAAATGTAAATACTTTTGGTTTCAATTTTATTAATTGCTAGAAGGTTGACCTGAAAAGGTGTGACCATTCTAGGTCCTGTTCTGTACCTCCGTGTCGTCTAACGCTGTTATCATAGTTAAAGATGTGGCGTAAAGTTTTTTTCAGTGAACAATTATTGTGTTCTGTTTCATTTCAGTTTCCCTCAATTTAGCTAAATTGATTGCAAATAGAGCATTGCGGTGCAACAACACCAGTCTTTTGGTGCTAGAATGGTCACACCTTTTCAGGTCAAACCTTCTAGCAATTAATAATATTGAAACCAAAGTACATTACCAATTTATTTTTTTTACAAAAACTATTGAACGCATCAACGAGGTTTTTGATTTCATGACACTATTCTGTAAGTCTTCACAAGCAAGTTCTAAAAAAGAAAAGCCAAAGTTTAAACCTCCCAGAATGTGTAGCACTGAGATATTTGGTCAGCTCCTACTGCTCACGTGCCATCTGCCTAGACCTGTATACCCATTTCTCTCCTTGTATTTCTCACTGGACAGCTGATGCGCGGCGTCTGCAAAAGCTTTGGCCTCGAACATCTCATCTGTTAGGTTTTATCTCTCAAGGCGCGGACAACTTTTACTCCTCTTTCCATAAGCAGCCCCACAGTTGAAGGAAATTCAAGACCTTCTTGGTTTCATGACAGTATTCTGTAGTTCTTCAAACGCAATTCTAAAAAAGAAAAGCCAAAGTTCCTAAGCTTTCCAAATGTAGCACTGAAGATTTGGCCAGCTCTACTGCTCACGTGCTCATCTGCCCTGACCACTGGAACAATTTCTTCTCCTTGTATTTCATGGACAGCTGATGCGCAGCGTCTGCAAAAGCTTTGGCCTGAACATTCAATCTGTTAGGTTTTCTATCATCAAGCGCGCGGACAACTTTTCTCCTCTTTCCAAGAGAGCCCACATTTGAAGGAGAGATTCAAGAATATTTTTTCCCATAAGAATAGCAATTTTCCACACTACATAACTAGCAAATAGCCGAGAAAGAAACGGCGATTCAGTTTTGCAACTTCATTTTAACAGCTTTTTTGTGGAAAAAACATTGAAAGGGTTTGATTTGTTAAAGCTTGTGAAAAAAGGCAGCTGGCTAATCATCATTAAAAGTAAGAGATCGAACCTAAGAAAGTGGAGAAAGATGATAGAATAAAAACCCGCAACTAAGAACCTACATTTTTGTAAAGTAGCCTAAACAGGTTCTCTATATACATGGTACTTAACAACATTTTAGGCTACTTCGGTTCTTGAAATAGGTTCTTAAATTGTGGAGAAATATTTGTACTCTTTTTTGATACATAAAAAAAGTAAATTCATTTTTACAGTAATGAGAATCTGATTTTTTCTTCAAATAGGATTCTTGCATTGCAGTTGTAACGTACTAGTATGATTTTAGAAAATAAGAACCTGTTTTCAATTTTTAGGCTATAAATAGGTTCTTTTTATAGGGGGTATAAAATCCAAAATTTGAGGCTAACAGCGTTCTAATTTTAGTTCTTAGTTGCGGGGTTTTTACTGTAATTCAGTGAACCTACAGCTGAATCACATTGCCTTTGTATTTAACGGGTCCTAGAAGTGACTTGGATATGCCATGAGATTGCAAAAATATATTGGATTGGAAAAAAAATAGGCTACCTGCATGCTCCCTCTTAACCACAGGCCTTGAGCGCGTCAGTTTTTGTTACTTGCATAAAATGGCCTTCTTATTTGCACAAAGCGGTTACTCAAATACTTCGGATATAATGTTTTCATATCTTTAACTTACCAAAACCAGTTTTTTATACGCGGATAGGCAAATTTGGACTGATTATCACCACGAATACAAAGATTTCGAATTTGGCCGTCTTCATATAATCCACCGAAAAGTTAGACAAGAGGGGGGAGCGCAAAGCTATGCGTGCAGCAACCAGACAAACAATTTAAAGGTTGTGAACGTTTTTTTTCTTTAATATTTTACAAATGTTCATCACTCGCTTGGGAATATTCAATTCCAATTCCAAAGTGTATATTGCTTGCACAGCATATCAAGCGTTTGATCTAATCTCGTAGTTAATACACCCAATGTTCAACAAAGGGTTTTCACCAAGAATCTCTCTTTATGCAAGAAGAGATAAATGTAGCATATTCATAATGCAAGTGTTGCTACGTGTTTGCTAGCGTAAATTCATTGAGGGATTAAGGAGATTAATTCACTGAACTACCGATAGACTTGCACCAAGTCTGCGTCTTGAAGAAATTATTTCATAAAACGCGGTAATTGGAGACGCAAAGTTCGAAAACGCGGGTTTTTGGGGAGGGAGGGTGGGCGGGCGGGCGGGAAAATAGAAGCGGAGAGGCAGACTTGTTTCCCTTTCAGCGTAATGAATATTCATTTGATGAATATTCAG
>NC_090879.1:7269116-7279116 GCF_036669935.1 Montipora foliosa
TTTTGAAAGTATTAGAATATACATATATGGTTGTTATGGGCTTATGACAATATGAATATGGCATATTACTCATGACATGACCTACGAAGTAAGTGATACAAAAGCTTTTTAAATTGGCAGTTTACTGTTTACAATCTGCCAATTAGTGAACATTTGTATTTTGAAGTGTACATTGCCACAGTTGATGAATGTTGATGGCATCCAGCAGTTGCAAGCTTGAGGCGAAATGAAATGATCATTGGCCTTGAACGAAAAGGCGCAGAAAGAAAAACGTAATATAATCCAATCAGATAACTGTACGCGACAAAACAATTCAATTCAGACATCTTCCTCTCAGGCCACATTGAAAATTTCCCTAACACCCTCCCCTCATAGCTACGTTGCGCTTTTTACCAGTGCAATCTTTGCTTTTTTTCTTTTTCTTTTGGAGTTGTGAAAGATGGGAATGAAGGTTAAAAGAGATTTTAATCTTGGTAGCATCCCAGTCTTTTGTCGCCTTATATGTAAATGGTGGCGTTTCCCACCATTGAATCGGGCCGACACTTCAGAAAAAAACCGCCCCGCCAATCAAAGAGCATGTGAGCGGGGTATTGGCCCAAATGTGAAAGCATTCAATAAGGCGAAAGCGCATTCCATTCACATCTTTCATTCCTCATTATGCTGCAGCAAGTAACAGTAGTCCTTTGCTCTCTCAGTCATTTTTCCTCTTCGGTTCTGCATTCACTACGCATATGAGATACAAAATATCGCTTTGAAAGAGAACGAGGGATCATAACTTCCACTACTGGGACAACAGGTTCCGCTACGCTTACACTAGGGGCAAAATTCCGAATTGTAAATGTTTCAGATCCTTCAAATATGAGGCATTTGAATTCGCGAATGTTTACATTAAAACCATTCTTGGATTTAACTGTTTACACAAAATCGATAAATCCGTTGTCTTTCCTACCTGAGCCTACCTGGGCATAAGGTCAGTGCATACGATATCTTGTGTAAACGCAAACTAGAAGGACCGCGGGCGAACGTCGACTTTCGGATTTGTTAGATAACCCGACCATACGAACGAGAAGTTTCGGTTTCAAATTATTCGGATACTAAATTTCCTTTTTGGATTCCGGATTGATAACGTTCTGGATTCGTCACGTATCTGGAAACTTTTTTCCTTATATCAACTGGAGTGTTTTATAGGGATTTCCACCACTGAGAAAAACCATGTCACCACACGGGAAAAATTACTATAATTTTTCACATGTGTTCGAGACAGCCAATCAGCTGCTGACATGTCACTCGCTCTATTTAGCGCCATGAATGAATAGCAACGCATTCCTTTTTCTTGGAACGTGAAATTATATTTCCCCGGGGTGTTACTTACCTGACGGGGAGATGTGGCTCTCCGAACCCCTCGTAGACTGATATGAGCAATACTGGTGCGTACATCGCGCGGCCGCGGCCTGGAAACCACCATATAAAAGAAAATATGGGCAGGCGCTGTGCCTCTGAGTCGTGATGGTGAGGAAATGTCGATTGGCAGTACAAGGGAGGGAAGGAAAAGATATCCTTCAATGGCCTGGGGACCAATATTGTTCATATCAGTCTGCGAGGGGCTCGGAAAACCATCATCAAGTCGAGTCTCCTCGGGAAAAGAACTACATCTCCCCGTCTGGTAAGTAACCCTCCGGGGAAATATAATTTCTCATTCACCCCTCTCCGACTGATAGTCGGAATACTGGTGCAGTATACCAAAGCAATACTTCCAAGCGAATAAGTCAAGGCCAAATAACAGTTGTAAGAATTTAATAATACTACATGAAGCTAGATGAGGTCTAAAGATCCTCCAACAATACAATAAATGCTTCCTGCAAATAGGATAAGGCAAAGTAACACAACCGTAATGAACAATAACTTCTCAAAAGAGGCTAGAAAGAAACTTAATTATCCTACAACAATACAAAGCCTCCTGTAACTGTATAACAAAGAGGTATTCCGCGAAATGATAAATCTAACCATTAAGCACAGCCCTTGCAAAGGCACCAGCAGATGACTCTTTGTGATAGAACCGTTCAAAGGTCTGCACAGAAGCCCAGTTTTCTGCTTCCAAGATAAGCTCAGGAGACAGTCCTGCCGCGGCAGCCGCTGAGGTAGACGCTCCTCAAAACTTTCTAGCTGGGTGACCAGGTCTGGAGTTCTTCACATGTGTGGGGAGTGAAACTTTCCATGACCCCTCTTTCCTGAGAGAATACGTCAAGTCCAACGCAGACAGTTCATGAGATCTTGCTGCTGAAGTCAGTGCTAATAATAAAACAGTTTTAAAACAAAATTGCTTTAGTGTCAATTCTTCTAAGGGTTCCAAGGACTCTAGGAATGACAAGGCAGTCTTGACGTTCCATGTAGAGCAGTATCTAAGTTGAGGGGGTTTAAGCTTATACACCCCTTTCATAAAACGAGCCACAACGGGGAGTCTTCCTAACTGAGTAGAGCCAACTGGGTCATGAGCCTGAGCTATAGTCCTGTATTTTAAAGTGCCTGCTATAACTAGGGGTGCAAGAAATGCAAGAACCACTATTACAGAAGCTGAAATGGGACAGGAACCCCGTTGGGAACAACAGCGTACCATGCCCTCCAGGGCCTGAGTACCGCTTCTGGGTGGCCGTTCCCCACGAGGCCAACAAGATGTCAACAACTTTCTTTGAAAGGCCTGTTGCTTGGTAACGGTCCCTGATAGTGGCCAAAATGTCAGATGAAGGGACTTCCACAGGGGATGGTATGCTGTTGGCTGAAATGGGAGAAACAACAGAGATTGGCGCTGGGTGACACACTTTTGCAGTGGAATAATAAATCTCTGATTCGATGGTTTAAGATATAATACTCGTGGATATTTTGCTCGTTGCTCGTATACTACACAACTTGCAAAATATCATTCTGTGCGTATTATATGTTTAATTATATGTATTTGTACACTTTAAACTTCAAGTAATGATAGAAATTGACTGATTCATTTGTATGCTCATTTTGTTGTAGAACCCTTACAATAGTCGTAGTCATGTTGTTTTGCAAAAGATGACAAAGAAATCATAAAAAGACAACTAAAATGCATGCCAAACATACATCACAATTTTGCCTCTTTGCACTGATGATGTTATAACAAAAATGTTCTGTTGCTGTGGTGTTACCCTATCCACTGTCGTTTCGTAAAGTCCCTAGACAGACATGTACATTCAGTCATGTACAGAAGAGCACCTTTATTGATAATTTAAATAATTATTAGCATATAATAAAACAGTGGATAGCATTGAAGGCATGCTCTGATTAGCTACTGAAGCTCCGAATATCCTTTGCTATTGACCTCTTAGCAACTCACGTTGGATGATTTTGCACCCAAAAACATTGTAATCGCTGCAGGAATAAATGATTTAAAATCATTGCCCTTAATAATTATTATCTCACTCTTTTAGTATATACTAGTACAACTATTCAACTCCCTGTCGGTGGCTAGTGGTGGATATTTACCTCAGTCACCGTTTTTGCGGCTTGGTAAATATCCACCACTAGCCACCTCCACTTCAGTGAATAGTTCTTAAATATTTCACTTTCTAGAGCTGCTTCATATTTTTGCTTTAAAAATATGAGACGTTGTTTTGTTGTCGTTGACAGTATTTGCAACAAGCACAAGGTGAAGGATTTTCTGCGAGATCGAAATTAAAGGTACAATGTACTTTTACATTAAAATTAATAAATTATTATTATTATTATTATTATTATCATAAGTATTATTATTATTATTATTAGTCTTTCAGACATAAAATTTGGTGGTATTCTGATTTGGAGAACTATAATTGTGTAAATGTATGTTAAAAGAGGATTTCTAAACTGACAAGGTTTATAGTGTTCAATGTAAACTCACATATAATGGTTTATGGTTTAGGATTTACATACCGCACATCTCACAAAGTCTCATGGCAGTTTACTCTCTAGAGTGAGAGCTCGGACGTCAGCTTCTAACGGCACCTCTGATAGCTGCTATCAGTCCATATACTAACGTAATATCTCTATTTTGACCGTCCCCATCCTCTTTTATCTTTGCCATAACAAGTCAACACGGACGGACGTGAGTCACCTAAGGTGTGTGACGTGTGAAGCCACTATTATGCACCTATCAATGTTAAGCCGCTGGGGCAGGGGGGGAGGAGGCCAGGGATAGGAGGGGGATTTGACGTTACAAGTCTGAGGACTTTTGATCATTTGTTGAGTTCCGGGGCTCTCGGGACTTTTGACTTTAACCGTTAAGAAGAATGGGGTCCACTGACGCCATCTTGGTTGATCGCCAACTTGAATGACCGAGAAAGACTGAAAGATAGTACCGCCATTTTGGAATTACCCAGAAGTCACTAAAAAGCAAACCGACTCTCTGTGACTCTCTCAACGTCATGAGTGAAAGAAAGGTGAGTGAATCTGCTCTATATTTTGTAAGACAAAGGTCATCGAATCTTTTTGACAAGGTTGAGATGTAATCCCATAGAAAAGCTTTTGTTTCCGTTGTGTTCTGGTGCATATTTTTTGCATATGTTTGAATGATCACGAGTTTTCTTCGTGCAACTTGTGTATGCTTGCTTGAATTCATAAGCATAATAAATGTATTTAATTAAATTTACTATTTAGGTTCTTTTTCAGTACGGCGAGAGCCGTAAGGCTCTGGTAGTTGGTGAGAGTTTTATCAATACGGTGAAAACAGAATTCAAAATTGATATTGACGACGAAATCTTGGTTCAGCAATTCGAAGACGAATGGCAGGAGTTCGTGCATGTTGACGCTCTTGAACACGTGGCAGATCGTTCTAAGCTCCGGGTGCTCCTGGGGTGAGGGTTTGCATTTTTTTGACCCAGGATGACTTTCCTGGGGCCGCGCATTTGAACAAAAGAACTGATCTGAGTTCAAATCCCCCGCCTTTGCCCGGCTTCCCCCCCCCCCCCCCCTTACCCCCAGCAGCTTAACATTGATAGGTGCATTAGTTTCGAAATCACTTACAGTTGCCGTCCGTGGCTCAAAAACGTCTCGTGCATTATAATTAGCTCCCTAACAATGATCATCCTTATCGCGTATCCGGATCTCGGTGCAAGACAGAATGAGATCTAGGAAAGAGATGAGGCTGATTCTGTTGGAGTCTTGCTTGATCTGTGAATTCAGAATTCGGTATTTCATTCGCATGAACAGTATAGCGAGAGCAAACACTGAGAGTTGGGAAATGTGAGAGCTGGGTTTTTGTACCTCCAGTCCTCCCCTCGTCAGTGGCTTTTTGTTTTCGCCACTTTTAGTGTTTCTTACACAGACCATTCGCTCCTGACCTGCAAAGATCAGAGTGAACATGACCATATCTCAACTAACAGCAAGCTTATCAGCACACCAGCCTCGAAACACTTCTCCAAATGACCACACAGGAGGGAGCAGCCCTTTCGTGGACACTACCGCACCACTGACAACAGTCGAGTTGGAGGGAAACAGAAATGGGGATATGGCTCAAGGTCTAACCTGCAGTCCCCCAAAAGGGCCAGAACAGCAGGATCCTTCCAGCAATCTGACCCCAAGACCAGCTCGAGCTGACTATCCGTTCTCAGGTCTAAAAATGCTTACATCCGCCACCAACAGATCAGCAACTCGTTTACAATTTTTTGTTCAGAATTGGAAACAAATAACACAGGACACTTGGACTTTACAAACAATTCAGGGGTACAAGATCCCCTTTTGCAGGCGCCCCAGGCAATGGCGCATGAGAGTAACCAGAGTAAGATGCCTTCGGATGCTCACCATATGGAAAGTGCTATCAAGGACGTGTTAGCAAAGGGAGCCGTCCGGGAAGTTAAGCCACAGGACGACCAGTTCACCTCAACCCTGTTCTTAGTACAAAAAGAGAATGGCGATTATCGACCTATCATCAACCTTCGTGCTCTAAACCGGTTCTTGGGGAAGGAGTCCTTCAAGATGGAGGGACTGCAAGTAGTGAAATCCCTAATACAGCAGGGAGACTTCATGATGAAATCAGACCTGAAAGATACATATTACGCACTTTTAATTCATCACTCCCACAGAAAGTATCTGAGGTTCGTCTATCAGGACAGAACATACGAGTTTCAGTGCCTTCCCTTTGGCCTGTCCTCAGCTCCGCGGGCATTCACAAAGACACTGAAGCCAGTGCTGGCAGTAGTGCGCTCCATGGGTAACTGGGTTACGATCTACATAGACGACATGCTATTACTACACCAACAGAGCCAGGTGCTGCAGAAAATCTTTGCTCAAGTGGTAGACTTACTGGAAAAGCTGGGCTTTTTGGTGAAGGAGGAGAAGTGCTCCCCCATTCCTTGCCAACGTCTAATCTTCCTCGGAGCTGCCCTAGACTCCACAACGATGGCCCTGTCTCTCCCCCAACCAAAACTTACCTCCATAATCACCTCCTTGCTCACGGGAGTGGCTCAGTGAGGACTCTGTCCACGTTAATTGGACAAATGAGCCGTGCATCACAAACAGGGATCTCGGTTGCACCACTTCATTACAGAGGTCTTCAACGCCTATACCTGCAAGCAGTGTCACAACATGGGCAGGCAAGGAAAGTGATAGTCCCCTTATCCTCACAGGTACACAAAGACCTAGAGTGGTGGGTCTCCGAGAGCAGCTGCCGTCTAAATGGCTGTCCAATTCAGCTCCCACTCATCCATCTCACAGTTGGAGCGATGCCTCGAAAACTGGCTGCGGTGCAGCCTACCAGGGGATTTCCACAGGGGGCCATTGGAGTGTGGAAGAGGTGCAGTGGCACATCAATGTCTTGGAGCTACGAGCAGACCCAAATGTACATTGGACAGGAAGATCTTCCAGTTCATTTGCCAGAGGTTCTACCCACCAGAAGTGGACCTCTTTGCATCCCGTTTAAACCACAAATTACCCAGATCCGGGGGCCCTGGCTGTGGATGCATTCCTCCTGGACTGGAGCAAATGTCTTGTCTAATCCATCCTCCTGTAGTCCTTCTGCCTCGGGTACTGAGGACGATCAAAGAGGATCAAGCAACTGCAGTCATCCTAATTACCCCGAACTGGACCGGACAGCCATGGTTTGCAGACCTCATTCAGATGCTGGTGGATCGCCCACCGCTGCTACCCCAGCGCCAATCTCTGTTGTTTCTCCCATTTCAGCCAACAGCATACCATCCCATGTGGAAGTCCCTTCATCTGACATTTTGGCCACTATCAGGGACCGTTACCAAGCAACAGGCCTTTCAAAGAAAGTTGTTGACATCTTGTCGGCCTCGTGGGGAACGGCCACCCAGAAGCGGTACTCAGGCCCCTGGAGGGCATGGTACGCTGTTGTTCCCAACGGAGTTCCTGTCCCATTTCAGCTTCTGTGATAGAGGTTCTTGCATTTCTTGCACCCCTAGTTATAAAAGGCACTTTAGAATACAGGACTATAGCTCAGGCTCATGACCCAGTTGGCTCTACTCAGTTAGGAAGACTCCCCGTTGTGGCTCGTTTTGTGAAAGGGGTGTTTAAGCTTAAACCCCCTCAACTTATATACTGCTGTACATGGAACGTTAAGACTGCCTTGTCATTCCTAGAGTCCTTGAAACCCTTAGAAGAATTGACACTAAAGCAGTTTTGTTTTAAAACTGTTTAATATTAGCACTGACTTCAGCAGCAAGATCTCATGAACTGTCTGCGTTGGACTTGACGTATTCTCTCAGGAAAGAGGGGTCATGGAAATTTTCACTCCCCACACATTTGAAGAACTCCAGACCTGGTCACCTAGCTGGAAAGTTTTGAGGAGCGTCTTCCTCAGCCGCTGCCGCTTCAGGACTGTCTGCTGAGCTTATCTTGGAAGCAGAAGACTGGGCTTTTGTGCAGACCTTCAAACGGTTCTATCACAAAGAGTCATCTGCTGGTGCCTTTGCAAGGGCTGTGCTTAATGGTTAGATTTATCATATCGCGGAATACCTCTTTGTTATACAGTTACAGGAGGCTTTGTATTGTTGTAGGATAATTAAGTTTCTTTTTAGCCTCTTTTGAGAAGTTATTGTTCATTACGGTTGTGTTACTTTGCCTTATCCTATTTGTAGGAGGCATTTATTGTATTGTTGGAGGATCTTTAGACCTCATCTAGCTTCATGTAGTATTATTAAATTCTTACAACTGTTATTTGGCCTTGACTTATTCGCTTGAAAGTATTGCTTTGGTATACTGCACCAGTATTCCGACTATCAGTCGGAGAGGGGTGAATGAGAAATTATATTTCCCCGGAGGGTTACTTACCAGACGGGGAGATGTAGTTCTTTTCCCGAGGAGACTCGACTTGATGATGGTTTTCCGAGCCCCTCGCAGACTGATATGAGCAATATTGGTCCCCAGGCCATTGAAGGATATCTTTTCCTTCCCTCCCTTGTACTGCCAATCGACATTTCCTCACACATCACGACTCAGAGGCACAGCGCCTGCCCATATTTTCTTTTATATGGTGGTTTCCAGGCCGCGGCCGCGCGATGTACGCACCAGTATTGCTCATATCAGTCTACGAGGGGTTCGGAGAGCCACATCTCCCCGTCAGGTAAGTAACCCCCCGGGGAAATATAATTTCACGTTCCAAGAAAAAGGAATGCGTTGCTATTCATTCATGGCGCTAAATAGAGCGAGTGACATGTTAGCAGCTGATTGGCTGTCTCGAACACATGTGAAAAATTATAGTAATTTTTCCCGTGTGATGACATGGTTTTTCTCAGTGGCGGAAATCCCTATAAAACACTCCAGTTGATATAAGGAAAAAAGTTTCCAGATACGTCACGAATCCGGAACGTTATCAATCCGGAATCCAAAAAGGAAATTTAGTATCCGAATAATTTGAAACCGAAACTTCTCGTTCGTATGGTCGGGTTATCTAACGAATCCGAAAGTCTACGTTCGCCCGCGGTCCTTCTAGTTTGCGTTTACACAAGATATCGTATGCACTGATCTTATGCCCAGGTAGGCTCAGGTAGGAAAGACAACGGATTTATCGATTTTGTGTAAACAGTTAAATCCAAGAATGGTTTTAATGTAAACATTCGCGAATTCAAATGCCTCATATTTGAAGGATCTGAAACATTTACAATTCGGAAATTTTGCCCCTAGTGTAAGCGTAGCGGAACCTGTTGTCCCAGTAGTGGAAGTTATGATCCCTCGTTCTCTTTCAAAGCGATATTTTGTATCTCATATGCGTAGTGAATGCAGAACCGAAGAGGAAAAATGACTGAGAGAGCAAAGGACTACTGTTACTTGCTGCAGCATAATGAGGAATGAAAGATGTGAATGGAATGTGCTTTCGCCTTATTGAATGCTTTCACATTTGGGCCAATACCCCGCTCACATGCTCTTTGATTGGCAGGGCGGTTTTTTCTGAAGTGTCGGCCCGACTCAATGTGGGAAACGCCACTATTTACATATAAGGCGACAAAAGACTGGGATGCTACCAAGATTAAAATCTCTTTTAACCTTCATTCCCATCTTTCACAAATCCAAAAGAAAAAGAAAAAAAGCAACGATTGCACTGGTAAAAGGCGCAACGTAGCTATGAGGGGAGGGTGTTAGGGAAATTTTCAATGTGGCCTGAGAGGAAGATGTCTGAATTGTTTTGTCGCGTACAGTTATCTGATTGGATTATATTACTTTTTTCTTTCTGCGCCTTTTCGTTCAAGGCCAATGATCATTTCATTTCGCCTCAAGCTTGCAACTGCTGGATGCCATCAACATTCATCAACTGTGGCAATGTACACTTCAAAATACAAATGTTCACTAATTGGCAGATTGTAAACAGTAAACTGCCAATTTAAAAAGCTTTTGTATCACTTACTTCGTAGGTCATGTCATGAGTAATATGCCATATTCATATTGTCATAACCCCATAACAACCATGTATGTATATTCTAATACTTTCAAAAAGGCGAATAAACTATTCTGATACGGAGATTCGAATACATTTAGAGCCTTGGTTTCT
>NC_090879.1:7284116-7304116 GCF_036669935.1 Montipora foliosa
TGCGTCTCCAATTACCGCGTTTTATGAAATAATTTGTTCAAGAGGCAGACATGGTGCAAGTCTATCGGTAGTTCAGTGAATTAATCTCCTTAATCCCTCAATGAATTTACGCTAGCAACACATAGCAACACTTGCATTATGAATATGCTACATTTATCTTCTTGCATAAAGAGAGATTCTCGGTGAAAACGCTTTGTTGAACATTGTATTAACTACGAGATTAGATCAAACGCTTGATATGCTGTGCAAGCAATATACACTTTGGAATTGGAATTGAATATTCCCAAGCGAGTGATGAACATTTGTAAAATATTAAAGAAATAAACGTATTCAAAACCTTTAAATTGTTTGTCTGGTTGCTGCACGCATAGCTTTGCGCTCCCCTCTTGTCTTGACTTTTCGGTGGATTATATGAAGACGGCCAAATTCGAAATCTTTGTATTCGTGGTGATAATCAGTCCAAATTTTGCCTATCCGCGTATAAAAACTGGTTTTGGTAAGTTAAAGATATGAAACATTATATCCGAAGTAATTTGAGTAACCGCTGGTGCAAATAAGAAGGCCATTTTATGCAAGTAAACAACAACTGACGCGCTCAAAGGCCTGTGGTTAAGAGGAAGCATGCAGGTAGCCTATTTTTTTTCCAATCCCAATATATTTTTGCAAATCTCATGGCATATCCAAGTCACTTCTAGGACCAGTTAAATACAAAGCGCAATGTGATTCAGCTGTAAGGTTCACTGAATTACAGTAAAAACCCGCAACTAAGAACCTGAAAATTAAGAACCTGTTAGCCTTAAATTTGGATTTTATACCCCCTATAAAAAAGAACCTATTTATAGCCTAAAAATTGAAAACAGGTTCTTATTTTCTAAAATCATACTAGTACGTTACAACTGCAGTGCAAGAATCCTATTTGAAGAAAAAATCAGATTCTCATTACTGTAAAAATGAATTTTTTTTTTATGTATAAAAAAAGAGTACAAATTTCTCCACAATTAAGAACCTATTTCAAGAACCGAAGTAGCCTAAAATGTTGTTAAGTACCATGTATATAAGAACCTGTTTAGGCTACTTTACAAAAATGTAGGTTCTTAGTTGCGGGTTTTTATTCTATCATTCTTCCACTTTCTTAGGTTCGATCTCTTACTTTTAATGGATGAAGCCAGGCCTTTTTTCACAAGCTTTAACAAATCAAAACCCTTTCAATGTTTTTCCACAAAAAGCTGTTAAAAATGAAGTTGCAAAACTGAATCGCCGTTTCTTTCTCGGCTATTTGCTACTTATGTAGTGTGGAAATGCTATTCCTATGGGATAAAAATCTTGAATCTCCTTCAAATGTGGGCTCTTATGGAAAGAGGAGAAAAGTTGTCCGCGCTTGAGATAAAAACCTAACAGATGAATGTTCAGGCCAAAGCTTTTGCAAACGCTGCGCATCAGCTGTCCATGAAATACAAGGAGAAGAAATGGTACCAGGTCAGGGCAGATGGCACGTGAGCAGTAGAGCTGGCCAAATCTCAGTGCTACATTCTGGAAAGCTTAAACTTTGGCTTTTCTTTTTTAGACTTGCTTGTGAAGAACTACAGAATACTGTCATGAAACCAAGAAGGTCGTTGAATTTCCTTCAACTGTGGGCTCTTATGGAAAGAGGAGAAAAGTTGTCCGCGCTTGAGATAAAAACCTAACAGATGAATGTTCAGGCCAAAGCTTTTGCAGACGCCGCGCATCAGCTGTCCATGAAATACAAGGAGAAGAAATGGTACCAGGTCTAGGCAGATGGCACGTGAGCAGTAGAGCTGACCAAATCTCAGTGCTACATTCTGGAGAGTTTAAACTTTGGCTTTTCTTTTTTAGACTTGCTTGTGAAGAATTACAGAATAGTGTCATGAAATCAAAAACCTCGTTGATGCGTTCAATAGTTTGTAGAAAAAAATAAAATGTAAATACTTTTGGTTTCAATATTATTAATTGCTAGAAGGTTTGACCTGAAAAGGTGTGACCATTCTAGGTCCTGTTCTGTACCTCCGTGTCGTCTAACGCTGTTATCATAGTTAAAGATGTGGCGTAAAGTCTTTTTCAGTGAACAATTATTGTGTTCTGTTTCATTTCAGTTTCCCTCAATTTAGCTAAATTTGATTGCAAATAGAGCATTGGGGTGCAACAACACCAGTCTTTTGGTGCCAAAGTACGCCTTTCCAAAGAATACAGCATTCAATGTTAGTAGTCCAGGGGAATTTTAAATTTCGCTCTTGCGTGTTTTTGCTTGAAACTTATTTGTTGAAACGGATTTGCCTTTTCTCGCATACAACAAACAGGTCAATTTTTACAAACAGTTGCTGTCTGATATATTTGCCCGTGACTGATTGCCAGATTACTGCGTAAAACCTGGTATTATGGTATGAATCAGTTCACACCATCTAGGCAATTCATGGAGAATAACTGAATTTTATTTATACAGTAAATCATTGGAGGCTTATCACATGCCTTAACATTGGATCCATCTTGGGATAAAAATGACTGATATAAAATTGCAACTAATGCCAGACATAGACAAGTTTCAAATTATTGAAGAAGGCATGCGAGGTGGAATCAGCTACATAGCTAACAGATGTGCAAAAGCAAACAACAAAAAACATGAAAAATTATGATGAGCAGGCGCCCTCAAGGTGTAACATGTACCTATACGCTAAAAACCTGTATGGATGGGCTATATCGCAGAATCTCCCAACTGTTGGCTTCAAGTGGATGAGTGAGAAAAAGGTCAACAAACTGGATCTATCCAAATACACCGAGGAGAGCAAAAAAGGATTAATATGAGTAGTTGATCCTGAGTATTCTCAAGAATTACATAATAGTCATAACAACTACCCACTAGCTGCTGAAAAATGTAATGTAGCAAAAAACATGCTATCAAATTATGGTGAAAATATGAGACCAAAATACAACATAACAATAGGTCAAGTTCAAAAACTGATCTCAACCTTAATTAAACAAAAACCAAAAATATTTCTTTACTGTCCAAATTTACAACAGTGATATCTTGATTTAGGATCAAAAATATAAAAAAATTATCGAGTATTACAATTCAATCAGTCACCGTGGTGGTTAAAACAGTATATAGATTTCAATACCCAGAAAAGAACTAATGCAAGAAATTCATTTGAAAAAGACTTCTTCAAACTAATAAACAACTCAGTCTTTGGAAAAACATGGAAAGCGTTAACATTAGGAAGCGAGTCGATGTTAGACTTATCACTGATGAAAAACAATTACTGAACTCGAAACCAACTTACGTTAGCAGTAAAATCTTCAATGAAAATCTGGTAGCTGTGCATGAAATTAAAGAAACACTTACCCTTAAGCGGCCTGCATATGTAGGAATGTGTATTCTTGATCTCAGTAAGAAACTAATGTACGATTTTAATTACAACTATATCAAACAAAAGTATTTTATAAAGCTTAGTTGTTATTGAAAACGTATACCAAGACTTCTGGAATGATAAAGATAAATTCGACAAGAGCGATTATCGAGGACACTCTCAGTAATTTGATAAAAGAAACAAAAAAGTCATTGGCAAATTCAAGGACGAAGCCTGTGGTTTCCCAATCAACGAATTTATAGGTTTAAGAAGCAAAATGTACTCTCGCATAAAAGACAATGACAAAGGCTGTAAAAACAATGTAATGAAAAATAATATCAAAGATGAAGATTATAAAAACGTACTGTTTCATAACAAACAAATATATCATCAATTGAAAACCAACCGAAGCAACAATCATGAATTAGGAAGCGACGAGCTTAATAAAGTGTCATTATCCTGTTTCGATGACAGGTGGTGCATTCATGACAAGCTATGCTTACCGACATTATAAAATCCGAAAAGATGTGGCGTCACGCCACAGCTGTGGTGGTCTTAGGACGAGTATGAATTAACCTTTCTTTGCTTTATAAAATTTTAGTATTCATTAAAAACTGGATCATTGGATAATGCAATTCGAGAGTTTTGATTGGCTAAGCCATCATGGGTTATGAGCCATTATACCATGATCTACAAACACGGCAAGCATATGCGCGACTTTTTGGGCATTTTTATTTTTATTGTAGTCTAGTTTTCTCTATTTGGGGGGCGTTTTTAATAAAGCAATTATTTCAGTCGCGCTTGTTGGATATGAGATGATTATAGCCAACTCGGCGCTACGCGCCTTGTTGGCTATCTATCATCTCATATCCAATAAACGCGAGTGGAATAATTGTTAAATACCACACAAGTGAATAGTACTTTTCGCGCGCGCTGATTGGCTAGCTCGGAGGTGATTAGCCAAGTACTATTCACCTCCGAGCAGCCGAAGAAAAACAAAATGGCTTTTGTCGATATATTGTCACTAATAAAGTTATTCTTTTGGCCGCTAGTTATTCAGCTTGTGTGGTATATACTAAAAATATTCTTTAAAAGGAAATGCAAAGACAGGCCTGCACGGACTCCCAATGTGGTTTTTGTGGTTGCGCCGCATTATGAAAGCCTTGCTCTTACAAGCATGTCTTTTAGAGATTTACCTCTTTGGTAAGATATGATCGGAGGATTTTTAAAAATTGTTTTCAGCAGAGGCTGGTTTTCTATGAAACTCCAGTTTTCCATGACGATTTGTTTAACCTTCTTTACCGCAGGGTGGTATGTAATGACAAAAGGCAATAGTATCTCTGCAGTTTTATGTTTTTGCGGTTTAAGAGCCGATCGCCCTTAGTCAAAGGTTCTATATTTTTCTTTGGATACCCGCGTGCTTCGAACGGTGATGATCGGTCTTCTGACCGGAATAGGCTTGTGGATTTTTGTAAGCGTGTGGAAAATAGGAATTCTAGGCGGGCTGGCGGTTTCAGAAAGCCATTTTTTAGTCATGTCATCGATGTGTTTTCCCCGATGTAGTTTCAGTCAATGATCTGGCTGATCATTATTTGTGTGGTGTTGACCATCGGTGCTTCGAGAGGTTTATAGTGCTCTCTGTTCTCGAGTTGCACTTCAGCGACTTTGCTGAAGTCCTTTCGCAGTAAGCCAAGTACTTTTTCCGTTGGATATTCACTTCTCTTACTTTCAAAACTTATATGAATATCTCAATCTTCTCACATACAACTTTACTTTTGGTTTCAAAAAAGATTTTGTTTCTTTAAAAGCTCATCTCGGGCTTATATCCAGAGAACAGAAAAACATTTCCGAAGTGACTGAAAGTTGTTTGTGTACGTAACGCTTCAACCACAAAGAAGAAAGGAAAGGAAACTACAACTTGCCAGCGTTAATAGGTTTTAAAACGAAACACTGACACTCCTTAAAAATGTTTCAAGAAAGTCATAAAGTCAGTCTTACCAGTCAGTTCACTTTACTTCTGCTCTGAAGCTTTAAAGCTCTTCAACTAAAGGTAGACTCAACGCAGACTGAATACCTGTACATACAACGCGGGGGGTGTACGGATGATAATCTTTGATATTCAACTGGTGGACTTGGGAAAATAATGTCAACACTTGCAAACGGATCGAAGGACTTACTGGTATCCTTAGACCGCCCCTTACTCTGGCATGAGATCACAAATTTAACTGGGAAAACTAGACAACCGAACAAACGACATAGCGTTGCCTGTCTGCCTACCTCCCAAAAAGGGAAATTGACAATTCAAATACACAGTTCAGTTAACGTGTACTAGCGTGATAACAAAAGCGTGAAGTGAAATGGGTGGGATAAACCAAATATTTACTTTTCAGTATCAATGCATGTAACCAAGCTTTGCAATTCATAAACCATTATGTCATCATCAACTTAGAACCGACATGCGCAAAAACTCGTGGTCTTTTATATGGAGCGGTTTTGGTATGAAAATGAACTTGCCAATTTCTTCTTTCTGTGTTCAAAACTTTGTACAAAGGATGTCAACATTTTTTACGAACCACGTCCACTTTATACAACGCCAACGTAACCGTGTCCGTTTTGCACAAAGCCCGCTAACTTTATACACACAACGTCGAGTTTGTACAACGAACAAACACGTTTGTTCGATTTGTACTTTTTCTGTTGGATATTCACTTCTCTTACTTTCAAAACTTATATGAACATCTCAATCTTGTCACATACAACTTTACTTTAGGTTTAAAAAGGTTTTTTTTCTTCAGCAGCTCATCTCGGGCTCATATCCAGACAACAGAAAAACATTTCCGAAGTGACTTTGTACAGAGAATGCGAACGTTTTGTACGAACCATGTCCGTTTTGCATAAAGAACGCTAACTTTGTATACACAACGCGGAGTTTGTACAACGAAGAAACACGTTTGTTCGATTTTGCGATCTGAAGGCGAAAGGAATCCACGAAGACTCGAATATTTATTTATTGCCTAGCGGAGAGGATTGTTGAAAACCATGTTGTGTATCGTGGGCGTAAAAATAAAGATAGCGACTGTAAATTGTTGTGAAGAAGGATGCTTGAAAGAGCATATTGCCGGGTCTGTTAGCGAAGTTTTGAGTGTGCTCCGTACTGGTACCTTGCGAGATGATGAGGTCGACTACCTCTATTTCAAAATTGACAGGATAGAGCACATTTTGGCTCTGAGTTTACAGGTTAAAGATATTGAATTCAGAGTGTTTCAGTGTGTACGGAATGCTAAGAAATTAATTAAAACTCTTCTCTAGACGGCTTTAAGAGCGTGTCCGTGTAAGAAACGACCACGCAAATTTTCGTGGAAAATGGATTGCCTTAATTTTTTCTACACAAGTCAAGCAACATATGCAACGAATGAAAATGGCCTTTTTTTCGATAGATTCGCTTTTAAAATTCTTTTTGAAGAATTTGTTTTTTAGGCACCCCGAAAACAACACAAACCGGAAATTTAAACCCCGAAAATTGGGGGTTACGTTATGCTTGCTCAAACTTCGCACGGATGAAACAACCTAATTCGTTTAGAATTACTGCATAATTCTTTCTTCTTTCCACACAACTAAAAAGTATCTGCTTATCTTAAACGCAAGCAAAGTTATGACGTTTTAACCTGATCCTCTCAAAGACGTCTTTGCCGTCTTTGCTAACATAGCCTCCAAACAAACAGATTGTTTTCAAAAGTGGGACTTCTTCACGAATGATGACTGTTATCAGCGTAATGTACTAAGCCTAAGCTATAATTATCTGTATTAAAAGTTGTGGGCACTTGTAACGTTCTTAGCTCCAAACCGTGAAGGAAACTGATGAACCACTTCAATCAAGCCGTTACGAGGTTTATTTTAACAACCCGCTATCTATCGTGACCTAAGTGCAATAGCACAGGGAGACCACTACAGCACTCATAATTTTGTTGCGCAAAAAATTCGACAAAGTTGCGGAAAATTCAACATTTCAACAATCTCATCCGTTGACTGTGTTCCCTTGGACAGTGAAAACTCACAAATACAGTCTTTGGACTCTCGAGAATCGTATAAGCGTAATTTTATTCTATCTGAAATTAATACAACAACGAATTTACAAAGTAAAAGGTTTATCAGGTCAATTGAAAGAAAACAAACGAAACAAATAGCTATGCTAATCAACAAAATCAAAGAATGGATATTATATTCGAGTGACCCACTGGGTCAATGTAATCTCATGCGCGACCTATTGTATAATCTCTCTGATAGAATTCTAACAGAAACAACTTAGATCACAGACTTATAAACGAGCAATAAACCCAAGATGAATTAACTTACTTCGTGGCGAGATTCCAAAGTAAACCTTGACCTAACAGACAGACGGGATAGCCATAAACAGTTGCTTTCTTACGAGCACCATTCCTTAACCAATTCCAACTCTTAGGGTCTCTAAATACTGTTGCCTCTTTTCTTTAAAGTTACTCTTTCTGTTGTTGATTACAGTGTCCTTATCTAAACAAGTGCCAATGACATTTTCAGCAATTATTATTTCTATTATTATTATTGTTATTATTATTATTATTATTATTATTATTATTATTATTATTATTGTTATTATTATTATTATTATTATTATCATTATTATTACTTCCTGATAAGTGTTTGCTAATAATCGAGTAGAGCCGTGTCCAAACAATGGTCCTTCGGCACCACTGGGTTACACAAAGTCAAACTGACAGCTACAATAATTATTGCTGTGCAGAATCACTTTACTTGTTCTGCTAGAGAAGTAAATGTACCCCAAATGTGTTAGCTTAACTCTAGGAGGATCATGATCTTACAGAAGAACTAATAATATTGACAATAATAAATTGTCATCATGACCCGAAACAATAAATTCATTACACATCAATGAGAAAGCCATAACTCAAGTTATTTATCTGTGCATCCAATGATGTCTCTGCAGGTGACAAGCTCTGACATGAGCTTAGAGAAAATGAAGAAGGCAGCTTCAGAAATCAAATTACTGCAGCCACTTCAAGAGGCCGTTGTCTCATTTTTTAAGGCAGAGATATGGGAAGAAATCGCAGATGAATTTGGGCATGAAGTATTACCAGAGAAGCTGCTACGGTTTGCGGTGAGTTGAGGTGATTCTGCATGGTGTGCAGTGTGCACTATATGCACTATAATCAATGTCTTAATAGAACCCATTGGGAACTCAGAGAAATCCAAGCCCCAGATGCACAGCACACCCAATGTATCAATGTTACAATCATGTACTATTGCTATTATAACATTTGGAAAAATGTCACACATGTTTGTAATCATATGATATTGTTATTAATGTTTAACTTTGTCTTTCCTCCAGGTGAAGGATTTTGAGCGGTCACACCATTTTCAGACTTACCTGGAAAGACTTAAGAAGCAGAAAGATACAGATGAGATTCAGGAAGTGGATGGTGTGCCTGACGGAAGATACGGTGCAAAGGGGATAATTATCTTTTCCTCAGATTTGAACGGAGTGCAACAGGTTGCAATAGCAAAGTTGCCCAATTTCCGCGGAGCATTTTTGGCAGTTGGTGATACATATGATGACTGTGAGGGAAATAACTTTAAACATTCATCAATATGAAACTGCAAGATTACACGTTTTCGATGCTTTTAATGCAATGTAATGTAATTTGTTCGCTACAAAATAAACAAATTTACAAAATTAATGAGAATTGAATAATATTAGTATTAAGAGAAAAGGTCAAACTAGAAGAGGACAGACTAGAAGAGAATTGCCCAAATTGATTCATCTGTTTAAAACGCTTATCCTCGTCCAAACACCAGGCTATAATAACAACTATAATTTGTTATAAGATTTGTTACATTTTTTTAAAATGTTACTTCCAACTTCAAAACACTGCAGGCAATTCGTAGTGTTTCAGATTTTATAAGGCCTGTAAAAATCCAATACTAACCTTGCATGATTATGGGGTTGAGGGGTTTGTGGTTTTAAAAGTTGTCTTCACTACAGAATACAGGGCCACTTATTTCCATATCATTGAATAACAAAAGCTCCTATTGTTGTGCATCTCCTTCTACAAATTAAAGCTTCTAACTAATTTGCATGTGCTGGCCCTGCGTGGCCCTGTATTCTGTGGTTCATGCTCCTAAAAGTTAACTGATGAAACATCTCATAGGTGTTTTAAATGGAAATGTGATCCTGTCTTTTTCTTTGTACGCAGAGTGCTTTAAACATGATTAGTGTTATATCCGGGCTAAATTTCACCAAGACGACATCATTCAACCTTGTACTATTTGTAAATATTGACAATGTAAAGACGGTAAAAGAAAGGATGATGGAAGGAGGGGCAGTGGACACATAAACAGCACATTTTTATGTGACGAATGTTCATCGAGGACGAGAGAGAACAGGTATTTATAAAGTATTTGTACAGCTTTGCACATCGCTAACACGTTTCATTTGCCTATGCTGAACTGTTTCTTGTAATTTATTTTTTAAAGTTACAAATACATTAAAATTAAAATGGCAGACTGGCCAAGAGCGAATAGTGTGGTTTGGGGTCACGGTTGCAAAGCATTACTGCCTCATGAATTAGCCAATCACTGATCGTGCTTTATTGAGATTCCCTCGACAGTCGATTCCCTCTCGAACAAGACGCTCCATGAGCGTACACTGAGTTGCCTGTGGTACGTGTTACTCAGACGAGACTGAGTTAGATGGAATTGACCTGTAGCGTTCCAGGCAATTTTTTTCAAGTCGGGGGTCATTAAGACCATTTAAGGGGTCATCCAGAAGTCGTGCCAGTAGAGGCCCTTTGGCACACATGTTCCATGTAGACATCGTATAGTACTGTGTTTATTTACTGGGTCACTTACATGTATAACTAGGGTCGTGTTTTGCCTTTATACTAATCTGCTCTTGTCAATATCACATGATACTTTAGTCACCCATCAAGACTTTTAAACCAAGCAATAGGTTTTTCGTTTGAAGTTGGTCATAATGAGTAATTGGTCAATTTTCAGGTGGCGCTGTTTGCACTCTTGAAATACTTGTAAATCATATTTAAAGAATTTGGCAATTTTACTACAATATAAATTATTCTTCTTATTGTAATACACATTACTTAGGTTACGTGTCGATTGCTATAACATGATCATTACTCATGTTTAGGCTGTTCTTACACTTCTCAGTTTGGTGTCTGTGTGAGCAGGGGGCCATGCAGTTATCTCTCTTTATTACTACAGTAAATTGCAATCTGTTTAGTTTGCAATGGTCCGGTTATGTTTAATGTACTTCTGCTTTATCATGCAAGTTTCATTATTATGCTTCTTTTGCTAAGGTGACTACATGAGCAGGGGCCATGTAGTGAAATTTGTTTCTTCTTTTGTACCTTAACCTTCTTCTTGTGTTGGCAAGTTTTTTTGCTCTGGCCTCGGGTGGGGGGCCCTTTCCCTCGTTCCTCGCTTAGGGCTGTGGCGTGTGTCCCCTCACCTTTGCTGGGATCATGTCTTCTATATTTAAGTATTTCCTAGGTTACCATGCTGAATGCAGAATGCTGAATGCTGGAAGAATACCGCCTCTTGAATCGCTGGTAAGACAACTACAACATTTACAACATAGATGGGAAATGCTAGCATTAAAAGCAGTATCATACACAATCAGTACGCCCCATTAGGACTTTTCTTCTAGTGCAAGAGTGGGTCGTCCAGCCTATGAAATATCAATATCTCAGGTGGAGTTTTTATGAAACACAATGAGATTTATTAGGCCCCAGATATCAAGAATGCTATTTAACTTTATCCCACCCATTTCACCTCACGCTTTTGTTATCACGCTAGTACACGTTAACTGAACTGTGGATTTGAAATGTCAATTTCCCTTTTTGGGAGGTAGGCAGACAGGCAAAGCTATGTCGTTTGTTCGGTTGTCTAGTTTTTCCAGTTAAATTTGTGATCTCATGCCAGAGTAAGCCGCGGTCTAAGGATACCAGTAAGTCCTTCGATCCGTTTGCAGGTGTTGATATTATTTTTCCAAGTCCACCAGTTGAATATCAAAGATTATCATCCGTACACCCCTGCGTTGTATGTTCAGGTATTCAGTCTGCGTTGAGTCTGCCTTTAGTTGAAGAGCTTTAAGCTTCAGAGCTGAAGTGAACTGGTAAGACTGACTTTATGACTTTCTTGGAACCTTTTTAAGCGGTGTCAGTGTTTCGTTTTAAAACCTATGAACGCTGGCAAGTTCTAGTTTCCTTTCCTTTCTTCTTTGTGGTCGAAGCGTCACGTACACAAACAACTTTCAGTCACTTCGGAAATGTTTTTCTATTGTCTGGATATGAGCCCGAGATGAGCTGCTAAAGAAACAAAATCTTTTTTTAAACCAAAAGTAAAGCTGTATGTGACAAGATTGAGATGTTCATATAAGTTTTGAAAGTAAGAGAAGTGAATATTCAGAGGAAAAAGTACAAATCAAACAAACGTGTTTGTTCATTGTAAAAACTCGACGTTGTGTGTACAAAGTTAGCGTTCTTTGTGCAAAACGGACATGGCTCGTACAAAACGTTCGTGTTTTCTGTGCAAAGTGGACGTGGTTCGTACAAAATGTTGACATTCTTTGTACAAAGTTTCGAAAACACAAAGATGAAATTGGCAAGTTAACCTTTCATTCCAAACCGCTCCCTATGTTAGACCAGGAACTGTTGGGCATGTCGGTTCCGAACTCATGATTACTAGTTAATAGTTTATGAATTGCAAGACCTGGCTACATGCATTGATACTGAAAAGTAAATATTTGGTTCATCCTATCCATTTCACTTCAAGCTTTTGTTATCACGCTAGTACACGCTAGCTGAACTTTGGATTTGAATTGTCAATTTCCCTTTCTGGGAAGTAGGCAGACAGACAAAGCTATGTCGTTTGTTCGGTTGTCTAGTTTTCCCAATTAAATTTGTGATCTCATGCCAAAGTAAGCCGCGGTCTAAGGATACCAGTAAGTCCTTCGATCCGTTTGCAGGTGTTGACATTATTTCCCCAAGTCCACCAGTTGAATATCAAAGATTATCATCCGTACACCCCTGCGTTGTATGTACAGGTATTCAGTCTGCGTTTCGTTTTAAAACCTATTAACGCTGGCACGTTCTAGTTTCCTTTTCCTTTCTTCTTTGTGGTCGAAGCGTCACGTACACAAACAACTTTCAGTCACTTCGGAAATGTTTTTCTATTGTCTGGATATGAGCCCGAGATGAGCTACTGAAGAAACAAAATCTTTTTTTTAACCAAAAGTAAAGTTGTATGTGACAAGATTGAGATGTTCATATAAGTTTTGAAAGTAAGAGAAGTGAATATTCAGCTGAAAAGGTACAAATCGAACAAACGTGTTTGTTCGTTGTACAAACTCGATCTTGTGTGTACAAAGATAGCGTTCTTTGTGCAAAACGGACATGGCTCGTACAAAACGTTTGTGTTCTCTGTGCAAAGTGGACGTGGTTCGTACAAAATGTTGACATCCTTTGTACAACATTTTGAAGACAGAAAGAAGAAATTGGCAAGTTTATTTTGATACCAATCCGTTCCATATATTAGACCACGAGTTGTTGCCCATGTCGGTTCCAAGTTGATGATGACATGATGGTTTATGAATTGCAAAGCTTGGTTACGTGCACTGAAACTGAAAAGTAAATATTTGGTTCATCCCACCCATTTCACTTCACGCCTTGGTTATCACGCTAGTACACGCTAGCTGAACTGTGGATTTGAATTGTCAATTTCCCTTTCTGGGAGGTAGGCAGACAGGCAAAGCTATGTCGTTTGTTCGGTTGTCTAGTTTTCCCAGTTAAATTTGTGACCTCATGCCAGAGTAAGGGGCGGTCTAAGGATACCAGTAAGTCCTTCGATCCGTTTGCAGGTGTTGACATTATTTGCCCAAGTCCACCAGTTGAATAATATTAAAGATTATCATCCGTACACCCCCCCCGAGTTGTATGTACAGGTATTCAGTCTGCGTTGAGTCTACCTTTAGTTGAAGAGCTTTAAAACTTCAGAGCAGAAGTGAAGTGAACTGACTGGTAAGACTGACTTTATGACGTTCTTTAACTATTTTTAAGCAGTGTCAGTGTTTCGTTTTAAAACCTATTAACGCTGGCAATTTCTACTTTCTTTTCCTTTGTTCTTTGTGGTCGAAGCGTCACGTACACAAACAACTTTCAGTCACTTCGGAAATGTTTTTCTATTGTCTGGATATAAGCCCGAGATGAGCTCCTAACAAAGAATTTTTTTTTTAAAACCAAAAGTAAAGTTGTATGTGACAAGATTGAGATATTCATATAAGTTTTGAAAGTAAGAGAAGTGAATATCCAACAGAAAAAGTACAAATCAAACAAACGTGTTTGTTCGTTGTACAAACTCGACGTTGTGTGTACAAAGTTAGCGATCTTTGTGCAAAACGGACATGGGTCGTACAAAACGTTTGTGTTTTCTGTGCAAAGTGGACGTGGTTCGTACAAAATGTTGACATCCTTTGTACAACATTTTGAACACAGAAAGAAGAAATTGGCAAGTTCATTTTGATACCAATCCGCTCCATATATTAGACCACGAGTTGTTGCCCATGTCGGTTCCAAATTGATGATGACATAATGGTTTATGAATTGCAAAGCTTGGTTACGTGCACTGAAACTGAAAAGTAAATATTTGGTTCATCCCACCCATTTCACTTCACGCTTTGGTTATCACGCTAGTACACGCTAGCTGAACTGTGGATTTGAATTGTCAATTTCCCTTTCTGGGAGGTAGGCAGACAGGCAAAGCTATGTCGTTTGTTCGGTTGTCTAGTTTTCCCAGTTAAATTTGTGATCTCATGCCAGAGTAAGGGGTGGTCTAAGGATACCAGTAAGTCCTTCGATCCGTTTGCAGGTGTTGACATTATTTGCCGAAGTCCACCAGTTGAATATCAAAGATTATCATCCGTACACTCCCCGCGTTGAGTCTACATTTAGTTGAAGAGCTTTAAAGGTTCAGAGCTGAAGTGAACTGGTAAGACTGACTTTATTACTTTCTTGGAACCTTTTAAAGCAGTGTCAGTGTTTGTCCTTTGTGGTCGAAGCGTTACGTACACAATCAACTTTTAGTCACTTTGGAAATGTTTTTCTGTTGTCTGGATATTAGCCCGAGATGAGCTGCTAAGAAAAAAAACCTTTTTTAAACCTAAAGTAAAGTTGTATGAGACAAGATTGAGATGTTCGTATAAGTTTTGAAAGTAAGAGAAGTGAATATCCAACAGAAAAAGTACAAATCAAACAAACGTGTTTGTTCGTTGTACAAACTCGACGTTGTGTGTACAAAGTGAGCGATCTTTATGCAAAACGGACATGGCTCGTACAAAACGTTCGTGTTCTCTGTGCAAAGTGGACGTGGTTCGTACAAAATGTTGACATCTTTGTACAAAGTTTTGAACACAAAAGAAATTGGCGACGTAATTTTCATACCAAATCCGCTCCATATATTAGATGAAGAGGTATTGCGCATGTGGGTTCTAAGTTGATAATGACATAATGGTTTATGAATTGCAAAGTTTGGTTACATTCATTGACAGTGAAAAGTAAATATTTGGTTTATCCCACCCATTTCACTTCACGCTTTTGTTATCACGCTTGTACACGTTAACTAAATTGTGTATTTGAAATGTCAATTTCCCTTTTTGGGAGGTAGGCAGACAGGCAAAGCTATGTCCTTAGTTCAGTTGTCTAGTTTTCCCAGTTAAATTTGTGATCTCATGCCAGAGTACACCCTCTGCGTTGTATGTACAGGTATTCAGTCTGCGTTGAGTCTACCTTTAGTTGAAGAGCTTTAAATCTTCAGAGCTGAAGTGAACTGAGTGGTAAGACTGACTTTATGACTTTCTTGGAACTTTTTTAAGCAGTGTCAGTGTTTGTTTTTAAAACCTATTAACGCTGGCAACTTCTAGTTTCCTTTCATTTCTTCTTTGTGGTTGAAGCGTCACGTACACAAACAACTTTCAGTCCCTTCGGAAATGTTTTTCTGTTCTCTTGATATAAGCCCGAGATGAGCTGCTGAAGAAACAAAATCTTTTTTTAAACCAAAAGTAAAGTTGTATGTGACAAGATTGAGATATTCATATAAGTTTTGAAAGTAAGAGAAGTGAATATCCAACGGAAAAATGTACTTGGCTTACTGCGAAAGGACTTCAGCAAAGTCGCTGAAGTGCAACTCGAGAACAGAGAGCACTATAAACCTCTCGAAGCACCGATGGTGAACACCACACAAATAATGATCAGCCAGATCATTAACTGAAACTGCATCGGGGAAAACACATGGATGACATGACGAAAAAAATGGCTTTCTAAAACCGCCAGCCCGCCTAGAATTCCTATTTTCCACACGCTTACAAAAATCCACAAGCCTATTCCGGTCAGAAGGCCGATCATCACCGTTCGAAGCACGCTGCTATCCAAAGAAAAATACAGAAGGTTCCCTGTCAGTGGTCACCTTTGACTCAAGGCAATCGGCTCTTAAACCGCAAAAACATAAAACTACAGAGATACTATTGTCTTTTGTCACTACATACCATCCTGCGGTAAAGAAACTGGAGTTTCATAGAAAACCAGCCTCTACTGAAAACAATTTTTAAAAATCCTCCGGTCATATCTTACCAAAGAGGTAAATCTCTAAAAGACATGCTTGTAAGAGCAAGGCTTTCATAATGCGGCGCAACCACAAAAACCAAAGTGGGAGTCCGTGCAGGCCTGTCTTTGCATTTCCTTTTAAAGAATATTTTTAGTATATACCACACAAACTGAATAACTAGCGGCCAAAAGAATAACTTTATTAGTGACAATATATCGACAAAAGCCATTTTGTTTTTCTTCGGCTGCTCGGAGGTGAATAGTACTTGGCTAATCACCTCCGAGCTAGCCAATCAGCGCGCGCGAAAGGTACTATTCATTTGTGTGATATTTAACAATTATTCCACTCGCGTTTATTGGATATGAGATGATAGATAGCCAACAAGGCGCGTAGCGTCGAGTTGGCTATAATCATCTCATATCCAACAAGCGCGACTGAAATAATTGTTTTGTTAAAAACGCCCCCCAAATATAGAAAACTAGACTACAATAAAAATAAAAATGCCCAAAAATTCGCGCATATGCTTGCCGTGTTTGTAGATCATGATATAATGGCTCATAACCCATGATGGCTTAGCCAATCAAAACTCTCGAATTGCATTATCCAATGATCCAGTTTTTAATAAATACTAATGTTTTATAAAGCAAAGAAAGGTTAATTCATACTCGTCCTAAGACCACTACTGCTGTGGCGTGACGTCACATCTTTTCGGATTTTATAATATCGGTAAGCATAGCTTGTTACACCATTCTCATGAAGGCACCACCTGTCATCGAAACAGGATAATGACACATTATTAAGCTCGTCGCTTCCTAATTCATGATTGCTGCTTCGGTTAGTTTTCATATGATGATATATTTGTTTGTTAAGAAACAGTACGTTTTTATAATCTTCATCTTTGATATTATTTTTCATTACATTGTTTTTGATTCCCTTGCCTGTTTTACAGCCTTTGTCATTGTCTTTAATTTTATGCGAGAGTACATTTTGCTTCTTAAACCTATAAATTCGTTGATTGGGAGACCACAGGCTTCGTCCTTGAATTTGCCAATGACTTTTTTGTTTCTTTTATCAAAATACTGAGAGTTTCCTCGATAATCGCTCTTGTCGAATTTATCTTTATCATTCCAGAAGTCTTGGTATACATTTTCAATAACAACTGAGCTTTATAAAATACTTTTGTTTGATATAGTTGTAATTAAAATCGTACATTAGTTTCTTACTGAGATCAAGAATACACATTCCTACATATGCAGGCCGGTTAAGGGTAATTGTTTCTTTAATTTCATGCACAGCTACCAGATTTTCATTGAAGATTTTACTGCTAACGTAAGTTGGTTTCGAGTTCAGTAATTGTTTTTCATCAGTGATAAGTCTAACATCGACTCGCTTCCTAATGTTAACGTTTTCCATGTTTTTCCAAAGACTGAGTTGTTTATTAGTTTGAAGAAGTCTTTTTCAAATGAATTTCTTGCACTGGGTATTGAAATCTATATACTGTTTTAACCACCACGGTGACTGATTGAATTGTAATACTCGATAATTTTTTTATATTTTTGATCCTAAATCAAGATATCACTGTTGTAAATTTGGACAGTAAAGAAATATTTTTGGTTTTTGTTTAATTAACGTTGAGATCAGTTTTTGAACTTGACCTATTGTTATGTTGTATTTTGGTCTTATATTTTCACAATAATTTGATAGCATGTTTTTTGCTACATTACATTTTTCATCAGCTAGTGGGTAGTTGTTAAGACTATTATGTAATTCTTGAGAATAGTCAGGATCAACTACTCATATTAATCCTTTTTTGCTCTCCTCGGTGTATTTGGATAGATCCAGTTTGTTGACCTTTTTCTCACTCATCCACTTGAAGCCAACAGTTGGGAGATTCTGCGATATAGCCCATCCATACAGGTTGTTAGCGTATAGGTACATGTTATACCTTGAGGGAGCCTGCTCATCATAATTTTTCATGTTTTTTGTTGTTTGCTTTTGCACATCTGTTGGCTATATAGCTGATTCCACCTCGCATACCTTCTTCAATAATTTGAAACTTGTCTATGTCTGGCATTAGTTTCAGTTTTATATCAGTCATTTTTATCCCAAGATGGATCCAATGTTAAGGCATGTGATAACCCTGCAATGATTTACTGTATAAATAAAATTCAGTTATTCTCCATCAATTGCCTAGGTGGTGTGAACTGATTCATACCATAATAACAGGTTTTACGCAATAATCTGGCAATCAGTCAGGGGCAAATATATCAGACAGCAACTGTTTGTAAAAATTAACCTGTTCGTTGTATGCGAGAAAAGGCAAATCCGTTTCAACAAATAAGTTTCAAGCAAAAACACGCACGAGCGAAATTTAAAATTCCCCTGGACTACTAACATTGAATGCTGTATTCTTAGGAAAGGCCTACTTTGGCACCAAAAGACTGGTGTTGTTGCACCGCAATGCTCTATTTGCAATCAAATTTAGCTAAATCGAGGGAAAACTGAAATGAAACAGAACACAATACTTGTTCACTGAAAAAACTTTACGCCACATCTTTAACTATGATAACAGCGTTAGACGACACGGAGGTACAGAACAGGACCTAGAATTGTCACACCTTTTCAGGTCAAACCTTCTAGCAATTAATAATATTGAAACCAAAAGTATTTACATTTTATTTTTTTCTACAAACTATTGAAGGCATCAACGAAGTTTTTGATTTCATGACACTATTCTGTAGTTCTTCACAAGCAAGTCTAAAAAAGAAAAGCCAAAGTTTAAGCTTTCCAGAATGTAGCACTGAGATTTAGCCAGCTCTACTGCTCACGTGCCATCTGCCTAGACCTGGTACCATTTCTTCTCCTTGTATTTCATGGACAGCTTATGCGCGGCGTCTGCAAAACCTTTGGCCTGAACATTCATCTGTTAGGTTTTTATCTCAAGCGCGGACAACTTGTCTCCTCTTTCCATAAGAGCCCACAGTTGAAGGAAATTCAAGATTTTTATCCCATAGGAATAGCATTTCCACACTACATAAGTAGCAAATAGCCGAGAAAGAAACGGCGATTCAGTTTTGCAACCCTTGCATTTCGTTTTACCTTAAACTTCCTCGAAACAGCTTTTTGTGAAAAAAAAAAAGTAAAGTAAAGTGGTGCATTTATACAGCGCCCTTATCACTAACGTCTCAAGGGCGCTTTACAATGATCAATTTACCCCCAGCGGACTTGAAGCATATACAGGAGCAAATTGCAGCCGCTTCTAAGCAGTCCATGCATGCTGGTACTCATTTCACCGACCTCGGAAGGATAGAAAGCTGAGTGAACTTTAGCGGGAAAGAAGGTCGCCAAATATTCCAATCTCGGCAGAACTGGGAATGGAACCCGGGACCTTAGGGTTGGATAGCAGAGATCTTACCACTGCGCCAACCCCTCCGCTCTCAAAAAACATTGGAAGGGTTTTGATTTGTTAAAGCTTGTGAAAAAATGCCTGGCCTCATCCATTAAAAGTAACCTAACCGAACCTAAGAAAGCGGAAGAATGATACAGTAAAAACCCTCAACTAAGAACCTACATTTTTGGAAAGTAGCCTAAACAAGTTCTTATATACATGGTAGTTAACAACATTTTAGGCTACTTCGGTTCTTAAAATAGGTTCTTAATTGTGGAGAAATTTGTACTCTTTTTTTATACATAAAAAAAGAAACTCATTTTTACAGTAATGAGAATCTGATTTTTTCTTCAAATAGGATTCTTGCACTGCAGTTGTAACGTACTAATATGATTTTAAAAAAATAAGAACCTGTTTTCAATTTTTAGGCTGTTAACGGTATGTTACCAGGATATGTAAGTGACTTGCTCGTCGTACGTAATAATGTGAAGTGCTTGAGAGGTACCAACAAGCTAGTTGTCTCACGTAAGAAAACTACAAACTTCGGCCTAAAATCTACAACTTTTATTGGTGCCAAAGTGTGGAAT
>NC_090879.1:7324116-7326616 GCF_036669935.1 Montipora foliosa
CTCTGCTGGTGTAGTAATAGCATGTCGTCTATGTAGATCGCCACCCAGTTACCCATGGACCGCACCACTTCCAGCACTGGCCTCAGTGTCTTTGTGAATGCCCGCGGAGCTGAAGACAGGCCAAAGGGAAGGCACTGTCACTGCTCTGTCCTGATAGACGAACCTCAGATACTTTCTGTGGGAGTGATGAATTAGAAGTGCGTAATATGTATCTTTCAGGTCTAATTTCATCATAAAGTCTCCCCGCTGTATTAGGGATTTCACTACTTGCAGTCCCTCCATCTTGAAGGACTCCTTCCCCAAGAACCGGTTTAGAGCACGAAGGTTGATGATAGGTCGATAATTGCCATTTTCTTTTTATACTAAGAACACGGTTGAAGTGAACTGGTCGTCCTGTGGCTTGACTTCCCGGACTGCTCCCTTTGCTAACACGTCCTTGATAGCACTTTATGATAGCACTGATGCTCACCACATGGTGAGCATCCGAGTGGCATCTTACTCTGGTTACTCTCATGTGCCATTGCCTGGGGCGCCTGCAAAAGGGGATCTTGTACCCCTGAATTGTTTGTAAAGTCCAAGTGTCCTGTGTTATTTGTTTCCAATTCTGAACAAAAAATTGTAAACGAGTTGCTGATCTGTTGGTGGCGGGTGTAAGCATTTTTAGACCTGAGAACGAATAGTCAGCTCGAGCTGGTCTTGGGGTTAGATTGCTGGAAGGATCCTGCTGTTCTGGCCCTTTTGGGGGACTGCAGGTTAGACCTTGGGCCATATCTCCATTTCTGTTTCCCTCCAACTCGACTGTTGTCAGTGGTGCGGTAGTGTCCACGAAAGGGCTGTTCCCTCCTGTGTGGTCATTTGGAGAAGTGTTTCGAGGCTGGTGTGCTGATAAGCTTGCTGTTAGTTGAGCTATGGTCATGTTCACTCTGATCTTTGCAGGTCAGGAGCGAATGGTCTGTGTAAGAAACACTAATAGTGGTGAAAACAAAAAGCCATTGAAGTGGGGAGGAGTGGAGGTACAAAAACCTTGCTTTTACATTCCCTAACTCTCAGTGTTTGCTCTCGCTATACTGTTCATGCGAATGAAATACCGAATTCTGAATTCACAGATCAAGCAAAACCCCAACAGGATCAGCCTCATCTCTTTCCTAGATCTCACTCTGTCTTGCACCGAGATCCGGATACGAGATAAGGATGATCATTGTTAGGGAGCTAATTATAAAGCACGAGACGTTTTTGTGGCACGGACGGCAACCGTAAGTGATTTCGAAACTAATGCACCTATCAATGTTAAGCTGCTGGGGGTAGGGGGCGGGGGGGAGCCGGGCATAGGCGGGGGATTTGAACTCAGATCAGTTTTTCTGTTCAAATGCCCGGCCCCAGGGAAGTCATCCTGGGTCAAAAAAGTGCAAATTCCTCACCCCAGGGGCACCCGGAGCTTAGAGCGATCTGCCACGTGTTCAAGAGCGTCAACATCCACGAACTCCTGCCATTCGTCTTCGAATTGCTGAACCAAGATTTCGTCGTCAATATCACTTTTGAATTCTGTTTTTACCGTATTGATAAAACTCTCAGCAACTACCACAGCCTTACGGCTCTGGCCGTACTGAAAAAGAACCTAAATAGTAAATTTAATTAAATACATTTATTATGCTTATGAAATCAAGCAAGCATACACAAGTTGCACGAAGAAAACTCGTGATTATTCAAACATAGCAAAAAATATGCACCAGAACACAACGGAAACAAAAGCTTTTCTATGGGATTACATCTCAACCTTGTCAAAAAGATTCGATGACCTTTGTCTTACAAAATATAGAGCAGATTCACTCACCTTTCTTTCACTCATGGCGTTGAGAGATTCGCAGAGAGTCGGTTTGCTTCTAGTGACTTCTGGGTAAGTCCAAAATGGCGGTACTATTTTTCAGTCTTTCTCGGTCATTCAAGATGGCGATCAGCCAAGATGGCGTCAGTGGACCCCACTCTTCTTAACGGTTAAAGTCAAAAGTCCCGAGAGCCCCGGAACTCAACAAATAATCAAAAGTCCCCAGACTTGTAACATCAAATCCCCCTCTTATCCCTGGTTTCCCCCCCCCCCCTTCCCCGCCCCATCGGCTTAACATTGATAGGTGCGTAATAGTGGCTTTACACGTCACACTTCAGGTGACTCACGTCCATCCGTGTTGACTTGTTATGGCAAAGATACGGTGGCCCGTAGGGACAAAACACTTCTCAGAATCCAAAACACTTCCCATAATTCAAAAACACTTTCCACAATCCAAACACATTTCCCAGAATCCAAAACACTTCCAAGAATTCAAAAACACTTCCCAAAATGACAAAACACAGCCTAGAATCTAGAACACTTCCCAAAATTTAAAACACTTCCCAGAATCCAAAACACTTCCCAGAATCCCAAACACAATCGTGTGTTTAGTCAACCTTATTCCCAGGGTCTCTCTTCCCTGCCTTCCCAGGGAGGCAGAAGAGAGAGTCCCTGGGA